>NW_007247832.1:1531732-1532426 GCF_000164805.1 Carlito syrichta
GGTGTGCTGGGAGAAGGGACAGCCGGGATAGGGTAGGGACAGAGGCTGTCGGGGGAGGCAGAAGGGTCACGCGAGGAAGAGCACCTGAGGCAGGAGAGGGGAGGTACGAAGCGAGAGCCGGGGGAGAGCGTTCGGGCGGTGCAAGGTTGCCGAGGCGGGGCTGGGACTCCCGGGAACAAAGGTAGAGGCAGGTGCGGATGGGGAGGTTTAAAGAGGGTAAGGGAAAAGAGGATGGGGGGAGGGCCGTACTCCAGGGTTGGGAAGGGTCCTAAGAGAGAAAGGATGGGTGGGGAATAGTTTTCCCTCAGTCTCTCACTCCTCCCCGCAGAAGGAACGACAAACGCATGTGCTTTGGCCCCGCTGAGAAACACAGCTGCAAGACCCGCCCCCCCGCCCCGGGAGGGGCAATACCCTCTTAAACCATGGTGTTCTGTTGTGAAATTCATCTCATTGCCCCCCTCCTTTTTCAAGGTGTGTCGATCAACGACAACCTAAGCCTCTTGTCCCAGGGAAGGGCCAGCCTAGGAGCCGCACGGACCCCACAGGTCTAGCAGCAGGTCGGAAAGAAGCCCGACTCGGCCCCTGAGGAGGAAGATGATTTGGGGGCGGCAGGTAAGGCCGCGCCCCCTTCGCCGTCACCTGGGGGAAGGTATGAGAGGCTGAGCTGGGGCGCCCACAGGCCTGTCTGGGCCTC
>NW_007247832.1:1532782-1635551 GCF_000164805.1 Carlito syrichta
GGGGCGCTGAGCGGGGGGAGGGGGGGGCCGGATTGGGAAAAGAGGGGAGGAGACATGAAGGTGTTTGAATGGAGACACCCAGGGCTACATAAGCTACCGAGGAGGGAGGCGAGTTGGGAAACCAGAGTTAAGTCCCCAAAGTGCCCCCCTTCCCCCCCGTCAGAACGGCAGCGAGTAAAATCCCGCACCAGGTCCCTCTTCCCTGATCTCGACCCTGGGGTGTTCAGCCAGGCCTGTGTCCCTGTAACTACGGCTCATGTTTCTTCTCCGGGCAGACTCACTCCTGTGTGCGCTGACCTCTTTTTCTTCCTTCTGCATCACCCTGGGACTTTCCATTCTCTTAGTTTCCTTCTCTTGCAGATGGAAGCCATAGTTGGGCTTGCACGTTGGTCATCTGTAACCTCTATTTTTATACTACTAGAGCAATTTGTTTTTATACGTCTTTCAACGCCCTTTTCATCCTCCAGCAGGGCCCGTCCTATTCTAATCCTATTTCTTTCTGGTGATTCTTCCGTAAGAATAATTTTGCAAACATTTAAGTCTGTGTTTTTCTAAGATGACTCCCCCTGGGGCCAGTGTGGACAGTCACATGGAGCAGGGAAAAGGTGGAGGGAAGAAATTAAATCTTTATTGATAGAATTTGTGGTGGCAGGAAAAGAAGAGGCTTATAGTTCTGTGTAACTGGAGCGGATTACAGTAGTAATGTGTTGCAATTGTGATGTAGTAAATGGGGGGAAAAAGCTAATTACGAAACTACTCAGCATGATCTCATTTTTATAAAAAATATGTGTGTAGAAAAATGTCTGGATTGAAGACCTCAATGACTGAAGGCGAGAGGAAGACAGCCCTGGAAATGGTCCAGGCGGCTGGAACAGATAGACACTGTGTGACATTCGTGTTGCATGAGGAAGACCATACCCTAGGAAATTCTCTGCGTTACATGATTATGAAGAACCCGGAAGTGGAATTTTGTGGTTACACTACGACCCATCCTTCAGAGAGCAAAATTAATTTACGCATTCAGACCCGGGGTGCTCTTCCAGCTGTTGAGCTATTCCAGAGAGGCCTGAATGAGCTCATGAATGTCTGCCAACATGTGCTTGACACGTTTGAGGCCAGCGTAAAGGACTATAAGGATCAGAAAGCAAGCAGAAATGAATCCGCTTTCTAGTCCCTTATGCCATGTTCACGGAGGACTGTCCTTAAGGCTACTCTTCCTAACCGCGCAGAACCCAGAATTAGTTTGTGATGACAGCATACTCTATACTTCACAAAGTTCTAGCTTTTGACCATTACTGCTGTTGAATTCCCTGCAAGAACCTTTGTATTCTTCTAATAAATTCCCTTTTTTATTTAAACTAGTTTGAGTCGTTTCTGTTCCATGCAACCAGATCCTCAAGGATGACTTTTTTCTTTTAATCGAGCCAACCTTGAAAATGAGGAAACTGTGCAAGAATCAGGGGCCTGGACAAGATTGTGATTGTGATCATGGGTATTAGCAATACGTTCATGTCTGTGATGGGGTGTTGGGGGAGGAGAAGGGGAAGTGCAACAGAACATGGCCCCAGGTGGACTGATTGGTTTAAAAGAAAGGTTGGAGTGGGGACTGGACTTCTCGCGAGATTGTTTAGTGACTACGAACTGCATCATTTGCTATGATAGATAGATTGGGTGAGGGTGGGAAGAATTGTCAGAATTCTGGTTTTGCATGAGAGTTGTAGGTGGTGTTAGGCTCTATGGAGCATTTATAGGAAGGAGACCAGTTAACTGCTTGAATTTCAGGATACTAATAAAATATGTAGTCATGGCCAAAGTAGGGTAAGATGTTTTGATTATATTAGAGGAAGAGCACACTGGGATGACCAGATTATAGTTTCAGTCCTTAGGTATCTAAGTATAGCCTAGGGTTACATGGAAGAAACACCATTTGAGAGAAAGTAAGGCCAACAGAAAGGAAAGTTCCATGTGTGGGGGGTGATTTTTTTAGAAAATTAAAATATTAGTGAATCATATCTAAGCTGTGCTATCTACCTCTTCAAACTTGGTCATACCTGTTCCCAACTTGACCCTTAATTCACCCTAAATATCTGCCAGCCTTTGAACCACCTCCCACCTTTCCTCAGTGCGTTGTGATTTGGGGCCTTTGTTTCTGCTATTCCCTCTTTCTGGAGCAAACTTTGCCCTGTCATACTTCAAGTCAAAACTTAGGTGTCACCTTCCACAGCTAACTTTGGGTACTTCTGCATGCTTTCATTACACTCTGTGTTTCCTGGTCTTGGCATTTGTTATGCTGTTGTTGGTGCTAATGTTGCCTACCCACTGTCCCAACTTGCTTCTCAACATGATCCCAGTACTTAGTACGACACCTGGCAGGTAGTGGACGCTGAGTGAAAACTGCATGCATCTATGTAGGGAGTTATGGCATGTAGCCTTCCAATTCCTCAGGTCTGACCTCTTCTTAACCTGCCACGGAGCCTACATGTCCTGCACTCAGTTAACTTCCTTAAAGATATTTCAGTATTGATTGGGCACCTGGAATGTACCCCCCTGGGGATAGGTATACTAGTGGATGAGGCACAATATGTCCTCTTCTCATGGAACATGTGTTTTAACAGAAGCAGTGTTAAAAAAAAAAAAAAAGCACAGGTGGTAATTCTGTGAAAGAAACATAGGGTCAAGAGGGAAAGCATGAGAAGGGAATCTGTTTTGGGCATGGAGCACAGGGAAGATCTTTCTGAGATTACAGGAAGAGAAGGAGCTGCCTGGGCACAGAGGAGAGAAAATGCATTTTGGAGAAATCACACGTGGAAAGGTCTTGAAGCAGAAAACTGGTGGTTTGAGGCAAGAAGATTTGCCTGTTTATAGCGTAATAGGCAAGAAAGGGAAGGGCCTGTCCTCTGAGGTGGTAGGAAGGAGTTGGGATGTGAAATTCAGTGGAGATGGCATTTTGATTAATATGAAGGAATGAATTAGGCCAGAGTGGAAACAGAGGCACACTATGAATAAGAGTTCATGAGGGAGAATTGAATTGGCATGGAATCTGTAGGTGAACATCACAGGAGATGGTCTTGTGAGTTGGAGATTATGGAAGAGATCTAAGCTGGAGATCAACTTCGTGAGTCCTTCCCATAAAAGTGATGTCAATCCATAAAAAATTGAGAGAACCATGAAGTGAGCCCAGGACCAAGCCCTGGGCAACCTCAGTATTTAAAGGTTGGGTCAGAGAAGAGCGGCCGTGAGGTGGCAGGAAAGTATGCAGAAACCAGGGTTGTGGAAGCTGCAGCTTTCAAGGAGGTGATGTTGAGTGAGTCTCGAATGAGTCAGATGCGCATAGACACTGTTGTCTGGAGTTAACAATGGAGGTCTCTGGGCAGTGGCAGCATTAGTTTACTGCCAACGGTAAACATCAACACTCATTCTACAAAGGAATGGCTTAGCTTGATTTTCCAGTAAAGGAAATACATGAAGGACATTGGACAGGTAAGTTTAATTGGGAGCAGGGATGTCACAGGGCAAGGATGGAGAATATTCTAGGGTGATAAAGATTCTGGAAAGTTGAGCCGGGCGCGGTGGCTCAGCCTGTAATCCCAGCACTTTGGGAGGCTGAGGTGAGTGGATTTTCTGAGCCCGCGGGTTCGAGACCCGCCTGGGCAACTTGGTGAGACCTCATCTCTACAATAAAATCAAAAATTAGCTGGGCGTGGTAGCGCACGCCTGTAGTTCCAGCTACTTGGAAGGCTGAGGTGGAAGGATTGCCGGAGCCCAGCAGGTCGAGGCTGCGGTGGCCGGGAGCGGCCACTGCACTCCAGTCTGGGTGACAGGGTGAGACTCCAACTCAAAAAAAAAAAAAAAAAAGATTCTGGAAAGTCAATGTTAGTATAAGGGAATTAGCTTCCTTACTTGACCATTTAAGGAAGCCCAAAATGTATGTGGAAATAGAATTAAAAACTTCTTTGCCTCTTCTAAAATTTTGCCTTTGGTAGACTTGTGGGGAAACAGGATTATTTGCATGGAGTGTCATTCCTCTGAACCAAGGCCTGTCAGGGAATGAAAAAAAAGTTTAATGAGTAGACATAGAGGTATAGAAAGATAATTGTAGACGGACGTAATTAATAATAGTACATGTTGGAGATGCACCCCCAGAGTGACCGCCTGCTACATCTTATGACTTCATTGCACCTAAAAGGATTTATTGGCACTGATCATGTGGGATATAGTCTTGAATCTCTTTAGTGTGGCCATAAACTCACAGGTTCATACAAAACATTCTGAGAAGGCAGATGGGTGAAGGGCAAAAACTGGATAAGGCAGGCAGGTTAATCAAGAGTCCTGTATACGTGGAAGAAATTGTTGAATAAAGTCAGTAGGGACCTGAGGGCAGGCTAAGTTAGTCTTAAAAAGGGTGAGGGAGGTGAGTGAATCTTTGATATTTATACTGTGAAAAAATAGCTTGATCAGTAGCTCTGATTTGTTCTCTAATAGCATTTCACTCTAACGCTAATGATTCATGATCAGAAATTCTGTCTAGCTGTAAAGTACTATGCCTTTTAAAGAGCCAATTATTAAATAATATGATTACATACCAATGGCTTTTAATATATAGTAATTCTGAGTACTTGCCTAGCATTTTTCATTTTCAAAGCACTTTATAAACTAATTATTTATAAATTGCACGCTCGAATTAATTGGCATAATGCACAGGTTCATACAAAATCTCTGTAGAGATGAAAAGGTATTATGTAAAACATGGGCCTGTCAGTGCCTTGCATCTCAAGAAACATGACAACTGCATGTCAGTTCTATGGCCCATCATTTTCCACCCTTTTATGTCCCTTGAACATTAAGATCGTAGATAGTCCCCAGATCACTAAACAAAAGTTGCTCACTAAAGGTGAGAGAAGAGTTGAAAATGACCCCAAAGTTCTTTGAGGCCCCAAATCCATGTTCATCTTTTTGGTTAGCATACTTTAAAGTCAGAGGTAATCTTTGCAACACCCCTCAAACTGGGCTCTTAGGAAGTTTATCCAAATCTCTTGCTTTCAAGTACTTAGAGATCCTAAATCCAGCCCTTTTCTGCTCAAATTTTTAATGTTGGTTTTCTTTTGCTACTTTATAAACTGTTCTGGGACAGTTCCTTTGTGGGTCTATATTTGTCTCATGATGAAATTCTCAATTTATATTATTAGATCTCTAGTTGTTTAACCCTACGCAGCAAGTATGTACCTCATAGTAGCACTGTCCTGAGAAATGGTGAATATGAGAATACAAGTCAGTCCTGAAAAGCCAGATGCGATTTTGGAAAAGGCAGACAAGAGCACATGAAAAAGAAATTGAGTTGTATTTACAATGAAGTGCCCGAAGGTACAGTGTAGAGCACCAAAGTGCTGGGCACAGATGCAGTGGGTGAGACACACTGCACCGTGGGCCATCATGAGCATCCACTCTGTCAGCCATGACAGATGTGGCCGGCCTTCTGGTACATCATGGTGTGTTGAAGTTGGTGACCTGTGAAATAACAGGGATAAATGGTTTCCTCCTTCCCAGTGTAAAGGAGCCATCCCAAGTCTGTGTGTAGAACGGATGAGTGGAAGGAAACGCAGACAGCAGTGAGTGAGAGGACGCATGTTGTAGTCCAGGTGTAATGCAGGGAGGGCAGGATATAGGAATGGAGATAAAGAATGGAAACACATGCTCAACAAGAAAGTAACTTGGAGGCAGAGTCTGTATGGGGCAAACGCGAGAGAAGAGCTAAAGTGACCCCAGTCCCTGGAGGTCCCTATCCAGGTCCACTGACCCCCCGGGTTCCCTGCCACTCTCTCACAACCCAGAACCTGTCAGGCAGAATTGACCATCTCCTCTCCAGCCTGTCCTCACAGGAATCAGCGGGCAGGCACAGCCATCTTCACCTCCTCCCCGGCTATATCAGAAGAATCCACAGCTTTTACAAGGCTGAGAATGGGGCCTACAGAGGCGGAAATGCTGGATGGCAGAAGAGGTCAGGGCAATGAGCCGCCTGGCTTTTGCTACTGTCTGCTCCTACCAAGTTGCTGACTTCACAGGGAGCGTTTCATTCATTCATTCCATTAATATCACTGAGTACATACTAAATGCAGGCACAGTTTGGGGACAACGGATACAGCAGGAAACAAGTTGGCCCAGGTATAGTTTATTTTCTCGTGGCAGAGATAGAAAATAAAAGAAGTAAATGCAAAATATATATCGTCCAATTCCAGGTGGTAATGTAAGTGGGAAGTGAAAGAGAGGTGAGGTGGAGGAAGCACCGAGAGGCTGAGTAGCTAACGAAGGCCTTTCTGAGGAGGGGATATTGGAGCAGTGAAATACAAGAAGGGAGACACCAAAAATAATAGAGAATAGACCCAGAATCTTTAAAAAGATGAACTTGCCGGGCTCGGTGGCTCAGCCTGTAATCCCACGCTTTGGGAGGCTGAGGTGAGTGGATTGCCTGAGCCTGCGGGTTTGAGACCCGCCTGGGCAGCGAGACCTCATCTCTACAATAAATCAAAAAATCAGCTGGGCATGGTAGCGCATGCCTGTAATTCCAGCTACTCGGAAGGCTGAGGCGGAAGGATCGCCGGAGCCCAGCAGGTCGAGGTTGCGGTGGCCGGGAGCGGCCACTGCACTCCAGTCTGGGAGACAGAGTGAGACTCCAACTCAAAAAAAAAAAAAAGATGAACTGAACCAGGCATGGTGGCTCATGCCTATAATCTCAGCACTTTGGGAGCTGAGGCAGGAGGATTGCTTGAGCCCAGGAATTTGAGACACACCTGGACAACATGACGGAAACTCGTCTCGATAAAAAAATAAACCAGGCATGGTAGCAAGTGCCTGTAGTTCCAGCTACTCAGGAGACTGAGGCAGAAGGGTCCCCTGAAGCCAGGAGGTCAAGACTGCAGTGGGCTGTGATTGTGCCACTACACTGCCACCTGGGTGACAGAGTGAGACCCCAACTCAAAAAAAAAAGATGAGCTTAAGTTATTCAGCAATGAAAAAGCAAAATTATGAATGTTTCTAGAGAAATAAATTTTGTATTTCAGCTTTGTGTGTGTGGGGAGGGTTTATTAGTGCCTAAATTTATATCTATTTTGAATATGTATATGTATTTACCTAATAATTACAGTAAAGAATATTGAGGCCGGGCGCAGTGGCTCATGTCTGTAATCCCAACACTTTAGGAGGCCAAGGCAAAAAGATTGCCTGAGCCCAGGGGAACTTGGT
Organism: Carlito syrichta; assembly: GCF_000164805.1. Taxonomy (NCBI): domain Eukaryota; kingdom Metazoa; phylum Chordata; class Mammalia; order Primates; family Tarsiidae; genus Carlito; species Carlito syrichta. Next base: position 1,540,019 of record NW_007247832.1, read on the forward strand.
GAGCCCTCATCTTTACAATAAATAAAACAAAAAATTAGCCGGGCATGCTGGTGCATGCCTGTGGTTCCAACTTCTTGGAAGCCAGAGGTGGAAGGATCAACTAAGCCTAGCAGGTCGAGGCTGCGGTGGCCGTGAGCATGCCACTGTACTCCAGCCTGGGCGACAGAGTAAGACTCTGACTCAGTAAGAGTAAGAATAAGAATATTGAGTTACTTTATGGGATAGGAGGATATTGTGAGTGTTTTGGATTGACTGATAGGTGTATGTATATTGGGAGGAGTTGTTTTTAGTGGAGCTTTTAAAAATTTTTTTGAGAAAAGAAGTATACCTCTCTTAGGAATACAAGTTGATGTGTTTGGGGATCCTGGATATATTTTCAATAAGCATGGGCCTAGTATACTGAGGCAACATAGCACTGACATTAAGAGCTGTTGGGCCGGGCTTGGTGGCTCAGCCTGTAATCCTGCACCTTTGGGAGGCTGAGGTGAGTGGATTGCCTGAGCCCGCGGGTTCGAGACCCGCCTGGGCGGCGAGACCTCATCTCTACGATAAATCAAAAAATCAGCCGGGCGTGGTAGCGCATGCCTGTCATTCCGGCTACCTGGAAGGCTGAGGCGGAAGGAACACCGGAGCCCAGCAGGTCGAGGCTACGGTGGCCGGGAGCAGCCACTGCACTCCAGTCTGGGTGACAAAAAAAAAAAAAAAAAAAAAAAAAAGAGCCATTGGAATCACACTGTCTGGGCTTTGGTCTGGCTCTAGAGTGTTTAGCCATGTGACTTTGGACAAGCTGTTTGACCACCGTGTGCCAAATTTCCTCTTCTATAAGATTGGGATTAAAATAATACCTCATAGAGATGTTATAACTGTTAATTTAGATAATGTATTCAAAGTCCTTGGTACACTCCCTGGCTCGTACATCATGATCACTGCTAGCTGTTAATGTTATTATAATCTTGTTAATAGTGTTGGATAGCTGGTTTTGTTCATATTTCTTCTAGGTGAAAACTTGGAAACAAAAAACCTTAGTAGCCTTTTTGTTTTGTTTTGTTTTGTTTTCTTCAGCCCAAGGCAGCATTGTAAATGAATTTGAGGACTCCTATATGGAAGGCAGTCAATCTGTTAAAACCATTACTTTTTGTAATCCCAGTGCTTTGGGAGGCCGAGGTGAATGGATTGCCTGAGCCTGCGGGTTCGAAACCTGCCTGGGCAACTTGGCGAGACCTCATCTCTACGATAAATAAAATATTAGCCAGGCGTGGTAGCACATACCTGTAGTTCCGGCCACTTGGAAGACTGAGGTGGAAGGATCGCCAGAGCCCAGCAGGTCGAGGCTGCAGTGGCCGGGAGCATGCTCCTGCACTCCAGTCTGGGTGACAGTGAGACTCCAACTCAAAAAAAAAAAAAACCATTACTTTAAAAAAAAAATAATTTAAAAAAATAGCATTTTTATTATAGATACTCAAAGACAAAATGATGTTTCTCCTCTTTTCAGTGGGAAATTAGGATTCTGGTGGAACATTCATAATCTTCCCACAAGTTTCAAGGTCAAGGTTGAACAGGGAGGAAAAACAAGTTCTGTAGCAGATGGACACCTGGTTTGGTGCCAGGTATCTGAAATATTGCTAGGAAGCCAGGGCCTAATCTAGGTCACCTGATCGTAAAACTGTAAAATAACCTATATTGATATTTTACCTGATGCAGTTCCTATATTCCCTATTGGTATGCAAGGCACTTAGCTTATGTCAAAAGGAAAAGCTACATGGATGCTTTGCTAAGCTTTCCCTTCTGCCTTAAGTCAAACTTTAAAAAAATTGCTAATAATGCCTTGATCAATTCTATTAAAAGAACTGCAAGAGAAAATCAGTTCGCCTAGAGTGTCTTCTCAGGCAGAGACTGGACTGGTTGGCTTAAACGACAGTTCGAGTTTTTTTTTTTTGAGGGTGAGAGAGTCTTTCAAAGCAGTATTGGGTAGAGGCAAAGGGTCAGGACCCTGAAGTCAGAGGGCCTGGGGACTCATGGCTTCTTGTTTTGTGGGTATGGGCCGGTGACTTAGCCTTTCTGAGCCTCAGGTCTCTTATCTGTAAACTTGGGCCAATTGCAGCACCTGCCTCATAAGGCTGTTGTGAAGAGTAAATGAAATAAAGCACTTAGCATAATCCTTAGTGACTTAAATACTTGAGTACTAGCTATTAACTATTGATATGTTGGTTGGTGTTCAAGCCGGTGAGTGGTGGTTAGACTAACGATCTTCGCGACATTGGTTGCGTCTCGGTTGTATCTCATTACCTGTGGGAGCCCTCTGGCCTGGCTCGTGTAAGCTGGCCCTACCGTCTTCCCCTGCCATCACCTGTGACTGTCTGTCACTCTGGCCTTCTCACTTCTTTCATTTATGCCCAGCCCGTTCCCATTTCAGGGCCTTGGCACCTGCCCTTGGCTTCCCTGAACCCCTCTTCTAAATCTTCACACAGCCTATCCTTTTCAAAAGCCATTTGCTCAGAGACCATCCTTGACACTGTGTTAGTCATCCATTGCTGCATTTCAGTTTACCCAAAAACTTAGCCGCTGAAGGTAACAAGCGTTTCTCAGTTTCTGTGGGTCAAGAGTCTGGGCGGTGCTTAGCTGGGCGGTGCTTAGCTCAGAGTCTCTCACAAGGATTTAGGCAAGGTGTCATCCTGGCTATAGTTTTGAGGCTGGCGTGGGGGAGAATTCGCTCCCAGGCTCACTCAGTGGGGCTGCTTCATGCGGTGGCAGCTGGCTTCCCCAGAACCAGCCATCCAAGAGAGTCAGAAAGGGAACTCAAGATGGAAGCCGGTTTTTTTATGGCATACTCTCCAAAGTGATATCCAGCATTTCTGCTCTGGTTGTTAGACATGAGTCAGTAAGTCCAGCCCACACTTAAAGGCAAGAGAGTGCACGAGGGTCTGAATACCAGGACGGTGTCATTCTTGGCACCAGCTTCGGGGCTGCCTTCTTTAAGATGGCATGTGTGCCCACATGCAAACTCCATCACTTCCCATCCCCTTGCCCTGCTGTATTCCTTTATAGCTCTCGTTGTCAGCTGGTATTACATAATATGATTATCTGTTTATTTTCTAACTGCACTTAAATAGAAGTTCCCTGAAGTCAAGGGTTTTATTTGTGTTTGCCTCTGTATCCCCAGCACTTAAAACTGGGCCGGCACACAGTAGGCTTTTGTTCATATGTATTCGGTGAATGAATGAATGTATGATTGCCACAACAGGGAGGTAAATTACAGAGAAGAACTGATGATTTGTAATGACATTATTTTGCACACTCAACAGCCAACAACTGCATACTCAGAGAGCCACCACAGTTAACCAAGCTTCAAGAAGGCAACAAGTTCTTGAGTGAGGCAGGGAACCACGACTACAGCTTTCAATGGGAGGAAGAGCTACAGTGATAAGCATAGTAGAGAGCCTCAATAGAGGTGGTTATTCGTCATAGTCTGCTTATTCATGTCTTCTCTCTGTCCCCAAGAGCCTTTGACACTGCCACCATCTCCTTTATCCCATGCGTCCCCTGTTATTTTTTCTCCTGTTGGTCTAAAATAAAAGGTAGGGTATCTCCTGCTTGAAGTGGATCAGAGAGATGCTTACTTTCAGAAGCAGTATGGGAGAGTGATATGGATTTTCCTTGGGTTATTGTGCCCACAGAATTCTAGAGGAGCAAAAGTTGTAGAATTATTGTTTTGGGTACCATGAAGTGGAATTCAAAGGACTGGATTCCAAGGTATGCTTGGAAAAAATGCAGTTTCTTCAGTGCCAAATACTAGATTCATTCCGTAACCCGCTATCTCATAAATCTATGCCATTTAGTACAAATAGCATGGCTTTGGAAAAATATTAAATGCATGCATTTTTTTTCCAGCATTATTTAAGGTTCTGCTGTATTCCGAGTACCAGAGATGCAAAGATGAATCTCATTTGACTCTTACCTTCACAGAGTTTGCAATCTAATGTACCAAAGAGCTGTATAGTAGTAAATTTTTGAAGGATGGGTGTCATTTCTTCCAACTCTTCCGCCTTATTAAAATTGCAGCCCCTCCCCCAGCACCTTTATGATGCAGTCGTTTTTTCAATAGCACTTATTGCCTTGTTTGTAATCTACCTATGTATTGTATTTATTATATATTGCCTATACCTCCCCTGACCCCCATACACTACATCGTAAATTCCAAGAGGACAGAGAATGTTCATTGATGTTTCCACAGCCTCTGGAACAGTGCATGGCCTATAGTAGATGCTCAAAAAATGTTTGTCAAGTGAATGAATAGCAGATTGACTCTGTGTTTTTAAATTAAATACCCTAAGAGCTGAACTTGATTTTGAAAAACTGAAATAGCTGTCCTATAAGATTTGAGGCTGGGCACAGTGGCTCACGCCTGTAATCCCAGCACTTTGGAAGGCCAAGGGGGAAGATTGCTTGAGCCCAGAAGTTCAAGAACAGCCTAGACAACATACTGGGAACTTGCCTCTACAAAAAATATAAAAAATTCCTGGGTGTGGTGGCACATGCCTTTAGTACCAGTGACTTGGGAGGCTGAAGCAGAAGGATCACATTAGTTCAGGAGGTTGAGGCTGTGGTAAGCCGTGATGATGCCACTGCACTCCAACCTGGGCAACACAATGAGACCTTGACTCAAAAACAGAACAAAACAAAAACATTTGAGTTGAAAACCACACATTTGTGGCTATGTGTCTTTAGCTCCATAGTCTGTCACATGTAGATGACAAGAGCCTGGGCCCATCTGAAAATGAGTCAGACCTAGGAGTTTATTTGGGCCAAAGGTCGTCATGACCAGAGCAGGCAAAGGCAGAGTCCCAGAGGAGCAACCATGCAGTGGGAAACAAGAATATCCTACCGGTACTGCCAGGTAGGCAGCTCCAGAGGGGTCACCTGAGCCGAGAAGAACTGGATGTGTTCATGCACATAGAGGAGGGCTGCACTCTGCATTTGGAAGGCCAGGTTGGGCTGCAAGTAAGTGCCTCTCATGTTGGTGAGAACTAGTCCCAGGGCAGACTGTGGTCTCCTTGGTGAGAACTGGCCCTAAGGCAGACAGTGTGGATTTTGTGAGTATCTGCTTTACTTTATATACCGACTGCATGGCTGCAGATTTGGGGAAATCACCAACCAAATAATATTTCAAAAAATAAAGCCTAGTAGGGTGAACAGATGTAGGGTTGTTTACATTGTATTTTGCCCTTGCTTTGAGAAGTGGACTTTCCCTCACGTGGGTGGAAAATTGCCAGAAGTCCTGGTTTTTATGTGGCTTGAAGCACTTGAGGGACAAAAGAAAGAGTTAAATGGAGCATTCTATAATTTGATGTCCGTTGTGCCATTTTTATCACAGTAGCTCCACAATCAAATGAACAGACTCTTGGAGTTTTCCCTTGGATCCTTGTGACAACTTGTCTACAACTGTTCATGTCTCACTACCATACTTCACGAGTTACATGGGATCTCAGAATAAATTTAATTGGAACTCAAATTTCAAGTTAAGGATCACATGTCAATGAACTTGTTTCAGATCTGGTTGCTTGCTTACTCTGTTCCGCCTACTTAAACATAAATCCTGGTGCTTGCAATACTCAACAGGGTTTTTCTTCAAAAGCATTAATATAAAATGGAGGACATAGCTTCAATTACTGCCTCATTCCCTGAAGATGAGAAATAAAGGGTACAATCATCATGCTCTTTGTCAGAGTAAATGAGTTAGATTTATGTTCGGCATCAGACCTTCTGAGCCTTCCAGATTTGGTTGTATGGTTTTATTTCTGCATTTCATTTGTTTGTTTATATGGCAAAGATTGTACTTTGTCCCTAAATGGATGGAAAAAATTAGGAATTCTGGGGGCTTATGACTAGAAACTCTTCTGCTGGGAATGTCTTTATAAGTGTCAGCTTACAGGTGTGTCACCGTCTGCTGCCCAGACTTGTAGCAGACAGAGGGTTCCCTTCCTGTTTGCTTGTTCTGATAAGTTGGTCTCCATTTGAGAGCAATGAAACATCAGGACAAGCCAGGACACGAGGAAGCCACCTAGGGCTTATTCCTGGCCAGAAACAGACAGCTTAACAGACACATAACTGTGACTGTAAAGCAAGAAGGCTGATTTGCTTCACCAAGCAGGAAAACAAGTTTAATCCTCCTTCAAGGTAGATAGGGTTTTTTTCTCCATTTATAGAAAAGGACACTGAGGCCTGGGAAAGTTAGGTAGCCAGCCTATGGTTATATGACTAGTCAGTAACATGAACCCAGGACTGCCTGATTCCTTAGACTCAGCTTGTAATGGACATGATGTTGCCCAGGTTACCTGCCTCAGGCACATGCGAAGAATTCAGCACTTTGCCAGAACATCTGCTCTGAAGAGCTCAGTTCAAGAGACAGAATTGTTGACCAAACTAAAACACGTTAGGAACAGGGCTGCTTTTTTGTACATTTTAACCATGAATAGCGCCAATAAGTTAGAAGGTATCTGGTTAAGACCCCAGATATAGGCTTACTGATAATACATTGTTCATTAAAATACCATTTCCCATGTTATTAAACATCATTAGCATTATCTTTAAACATGTTCATTTTAACTTTTTTTATCTGTGCAGTGCCAAAGCAGCACGTGGTCATGCTCAAAATATAGAACACATCTTCATGTACTGAATAAATCAGGATATGTAGTAGCTAAAGGACTCTGGATATGAAACCAGAAAACTCTGGACTAGAGTCAGCCACGCCCCTCCCTGGCTGACCTTGAACAAATCAGCCTCCTTACAGTCTTAGTTGCTTTGTAACCAATAAAAGGGGAACAGGAACTTTGAGGGTTCTTCTGAGTGTCAATGAAGTAATACATTTTATGCTGTCAATCGCTAGGCTCATGATAGATATTATTATATAGTATTAGTAAACAGATATACATCTAGCAATACTATATCTGTCTACTATAACTGCCAAAACTATAAGTATAAACATGGTTATCCAAAAAAAAAAATTCTTGCTGGGCATGGTGGTACATACTTGAAGTCCTAGCTACTCTGGAGGCTGAGGAGGGAGGATCACTTCAGTTCAGGAGTTCAAAACCAACCTGGGCAACACAGCAAACCCCTGTCTCTTTAAAAAGTATAAAATTTCCTGAATTAATAACTTATATTTTTCAATCCTATATGGTTAAACATAAAATTGATGTATTTTATATATATAGTAAATATAAAATTGCATTTAATCCCCTTAAGAACTCTGAATGAATAGCAGAAATATCTTCATTTTACAGAGCACATAGCTCTGTGATCTTGTGACTGTCAAGATGTCATCTTGAATGTCACAAGATCACAGAGCTAGTAAGTAACAGAACTGGAACTCATATTCTCATTATTGTAGCTACTTCCTCATTTTCTTAGGTGACTTGACCTGGATTCAAAACTGTAAGGTGGGAGCAGTATGATCTCTCTTCTAAAAACATCAAGAGATGTGTTAGGGACTATAATAGTAAAGACAACAACTACTGAGTAATTCTGTTCAGTCTGGCTTTTTCAGGTAAGAAATTCTGCTTTAAGCTTGTGTGTGCCAGCTCACAATGATCACAGACACGTCGCATAGCATTGGGATAGTGTCAGTGTTGGTCCTCACCATGTTGTCCTCTAAAAGTAATGACCCTGGGCTGAAATACTACAATTCTAGTTTATCCTCCCATGATTCCTTCCTAGGGTGACCATGCATTCTATCTGGGTTCTGGGAGGAAAAATTAAATATTAATAATTTTGATTTACATTTTCCCCAAAAAGTCAGATAATTATTTTGTGTTAGGCAATTTGTTAACTCTCTAAACCATAATTTCCTTGGCTTTATGTGACAGAGTTCAGCTAGATAACCTCTAACTCTAACATCTGAGAAAAGTTTACCTGACTTTTGTTTTGTTTTTGCTTTTGTTTTTTGAGTTGGAGTCTCACTCTTGTCGACAGGCTGGAGTGCAGTGGAATGCTCACGGCCACCGCAGCCTTGACCTGCTGGGCTCAGGCTATCCTTCCGCCTCAGCCTTCCAAGTTGCTGGAACTACAGATGCACACCACCACGCCTGGCTAGTTTTTGTGATTTATTGTAGAGACAAGGTCTCACCAAGTTGCCCAGGCCTGTCTTGAACCCCCAGACTCAGGCAATCCTCTCACCTCGGTCTCCCAAAGGGGATTACAGGCTGAGCCACTGCGCCTGGCCCTGACTTTTCAAATAAATATAGTAGTGTATCTAATGGGCCTTCACCTGAGTATTTTGGTTTTTATCCTTGAAAATTATAGTAAAAAGAGTCTTGATGGGGCCTCTCTAAAAATACTGAGTGTGTAGGAATTAATGGAGACGTTTAGTATATGGTCCAATTTCTATCAAGTAAATACCAAGAGAGGACTGTAAACATAGGGAACTGATACTTCAGATGAAATGTGGAAGTATGGTTCAAGCATTTGTGTTGGAAATGCAGTGTTCTTTTTGTGTAAGCATAGGAGTGTGTTAGACTTTGGGAGGAAACCAAATTACGCTGTTGGATAATCAGCACGATCTATCTCTAGAATTCTCCCCTGCAGTCTCAACTAGATACCTGTTCTATTTTTAACTCAGTTCTGCTCTTCTACCTCTAATGATTGTTTGTGTTGCTATAGTGGATGCAATGATTCCAAGATGTACAACAACTTAAAGCACAGCATTCATAGAGGGACAGGAAGAAAAATGTGTTTAAGTTCTTCATGTTTTATCAACCAATGCATAAATTGGCTGAAAGGGCTGGGTGCAATGGCTCATGCCTGTAATCCCAGCACTTTCTGAGGCCGAGGTGGCAGGATCACTTGAGGCCAGGAGTTAGAGACCAGCCTGGACTACATAGTGAGACCCCATCTCTACAAAAAATAATAAATAAATAAACAAATAGGCTGGTTGTGGTGGCACATGCCTATCGTCACAACCAGTCGGGGGCTGAGGCAAGAGGACACTTGAGTCCAGGAGTTTGAGGTTACAGTGAGCTATGATTGTACCGCTGCACTCCAGCCTGGGTGACTAGAGCGAGACTATCTCCAAAAAAATAAAAATTAATTTTAAAACATATTGACTCTAGAACATGTTATGATTTCATATTTCCCTTCTTGTACATATCATCGCATGTATGTGATGTATGCGTCTCTGAATATAATAAGTTCTGCGTCGGAGTTGCTGGTTCTTGGCTGTCTGCAGTGCTTTCCCCCATAGTATTTACTCCCCATGATGTCTTTCTTTTGGCAGCTGATGTGCTGTGGTATGATATAAACATAAAGGTTGGATTACTCAGTAACGGAGTTTTCCAAGCCTTGGGCTTTTCACATATAGAGATTAGTCTCTAGGAGCTGGCTCCTTATCCTTCTGTCATCTTTCTGGTGCCTCCTGGGCCACTGAACTCAGCATATGTAAGGATGTGTTTACAGGACCCCAGAGCTCTTCAACTTGACCAGCTAAGAAGTGACTCTGGGGGCTTTGGAAGTACATATAAACCCTTATTGGCACAGTTGGGCAATTTTAGCTGACTTAGTCACTTCAAAGTTTGGTACACTGAACTCTTTTATAAACATTTTTCTCAAAGGAAGCTGCTCTCATTTTTAGGTGTGTGTGTGTTTAACTGCTGGATTCTATTAACTACTACACTATGGAAATATAGAGGTTTTCCAAAGCACTTGTATATGTATTAACTAAGAATTTTTTAAAATTATAAAACAGGATTTTAAGTTGCCTTGTCCTACTTAATTTCATTGCTATATAAATTAGCGTGTGAAAAACAACTTGAAACTTGACACTGCAGAGTTTGAGTCAAGAATTTACTGATGGTTTTAATAAGAATTTATTTTCTTACTTTTTTTTTTGTTTAAAAAACTGGATCTAGTTATGTTGCTCAGGCTGGCCTTGAACTCCTGGACTCGAGTGATCCTCCTTCCTCAGCCTCCCAAGTAGTTGGAACTACAGTTGCATGAGCTGCTGCACTCATATAAATCATTTTTGTGTAGTATATTTTTATACTTAATTATTAATGTAGAAAATATTGTCTGTGTATACATGAACTATTCTTTCGAAATCTCTCCCTGCCAGTTTTGTAGCGGAAACTACCATACCCCTCGAAGCGGCGTTCAGTGCCTAGAGTGTGAAAGACAGACAGAAGACACCTGGTCAGGCCGAGGCCAGGTGTGGCGGTTCACACTGCAGGAGAAAGCACCTCGCTCTAGAGGGGGCCACACCTCTGTCTCACCAGCACTTCATTATCGCTTGCTTTGCCTGTAAGGCGGGATGCTGCCTCGCACTGGGCAGCCCCAGGGCCGTCACTGAGCCTGTGCTGGTGGCCGTGGATGGTGGGTTTTCTCTTGCTTGCACCTCACTAGGTATTGTTGGGCTTCTCAGAGTTAGAAGTATAAATATGCTTTCTTCCTGGGGTTAAAAATTGCTTAATTCACATGATGACAGGTAAATTATTTCTCTTGAAATAGCACCTTCAAGAAACTAGTTTCTGCTTGTGTTTTAAAATGAAAACACTTTTTAAAGAGCATAAAACGATTAGATGCCAAAATCCTACACATTCTGGAACTTTCTTTTATCTTCTTTTTTCCTATTCCTTGGCTCTTAGCTCTGTGTATAATCATTTTATGAATCAGACACTGAAATCTACAAGGGGTGGACAGCTTTTTTTCTGGCAGATTACTGCAGCCTTGACACAACTGAAGAAAATAGCTTCAGCAGGGTGACCAGACTTTCTGCTGAATAGGCCATCCTTGGGGCTGAGATCCAAGAACTCTGAGGTATTGTTCAGAAGTCGACAGAGAACTGCAGATGATTTGTATAAAATAAAGCTCTTTTAGGATTAAGAGAGTGATTTACAGACCAAGCTTTTGGTGAGGTGGCTTTCCTGGTATGTGGCGTGTTTCTCAAAGGCCAGTATGCCAGACTTCCACCCTCATTAAAGAAAGCTGTAGAGGCAAACTTCAGAGGCTTTATACTGTAATATTTTCTTTCATACAGTTTCTGTGATTTTCTTTCTTTTTCCTGTTTGCATTTCGAACAGCTACTTGGTAAGCATTTGAATTTCACTTTATAGTTCTTCTTGGTCTTCTGCCATTTTTCCTGTCCCTTACTAAATTCGAGCAGCTGCCATGTTGGCTTTTCTTTGCCCAGACATTGGCTTCCTTCCACACCCATCTTTCTAGACTTTAAACCCCTTTTCTTCTGCAGTTTTCTTTTCATCAGTTTTGTTCTCCAAAGCATCTGTTCTCGTAAAGAGATGACAAAATGCTTTTCATTGAGTAAAAGACCTTAAGAATTATTTGACCATATATTCTCTGTCTGGATTTATTCCCCCAATTCATATTTCAGAAGAGCATATATACTGTAATATTGTTAAACCCAACAGTTGACCTTTCAAACAGATCTGCTCTTCCTGGTATTTTACAATTCTTGGGCTTTTCTATTCAGGGTTTACTATTCCCTAAGTAACCCTATCACATACCCCACAAAGTTACTTTTAGTTTAAGAGATCATTTTCTTCATAATTTATACGGAATTTACCATGGCACATTTACTCAGGTCTTATAATCTAAAAATGAATTGCTGTTTTCTGTATCAGGATTTAGGTATAAATATTTGTTTAAAAAAAAAAAAAACTTCTATGAAAATTAGGTTAGTTTACCTCAATGAGGGAAAGGTCTTATGAACTGAGAAAGAAGGTTACCCTTTAAGAGTTAAACTTTTAAGAATCCACCCACATATTAACAATTAACTGAAGAAGTCATCTCTCTGTAATAATAACCCAGCCTCAGCAGTCACCTATAAATGGGCAGTTACAGAGATTTGAGAATGTTGACGTCCATGTGAAGGGACTAGAATTCTGTCTTTGCTAAAGCAGGCTTGTTGTGTGGTAAGTTCAGGAACTTATTGCCACCATCCCTTGATCTGTCTGTAGTGTGAGGGTTACGCTCTTGGGCCTCGAGACAGTCTGCCGGGGTTCACATCCCATCCCATCACGTACTGGCTGTCATGGCCTTGGGTAAGTTGCTTGGCTTTTCCTTATTTCCTTCTTATCTCCTTGTGTAGGAAATGGTAGCTACATGAGGAGTTGTGAGGACTCGCTGGAAGGTCCATGGTACCAAAATACTGTTGCCACTGTCTTATTTTTCATTATGTCCCCAGTGGGGACATTATATCAGTGTCCAAAGGAAAATTGCCTGGAACTTAGGCAAGGGGGTAGCTCCATGTGTCACAAACTTACAGGGGATCCTCTGTCACAGGGGATCCGATGATCAGGGCAATTCTAACCCCTTCTCATGCGTACACCTGCGTCCTTGCCTGAAGGGAAGTATTTGAATACATGAAGATTGTACCACTCTTTACGCTCAAGCAGACACTGCTGTGGAATATGGGAAGGATTTGAGCCGCAGAGATGTTTAGACAAGAAATGATACACTAACTTGTCAAAGCTGCCTTCTTGGCATGAATGTGATAGATCCTACACTATGAAAATATCGTTTTCCACTAGCCCTGAGCTTCTGTTTTCTTTCTTGTCATAGGATTTAAATTCCTAGTTCCGGAGATACTGGTGACTTAGCTCAGTACTTGTAATAGTTGCCTCTAAAGACTGAGAAACATTTTGTAATATTAAATCATATTACCCTCATATTTGTATTTGTGCAGGTCTATCTGGAGCATGCAAGAAGTTTGATACCTATTCATACGTCATCTTAATATTTTACAGGAAAAGTTGAATATATTCAAAATTTAGGTTTTCAGTTTTTTTCATTTTAAGGTAATTTGCATTTTGACAAATATATTAAAATAGGGTCTATGCTGAATAGTTACATTTTATTTTTTAATACTTTTAGATTATTATGATTTGGAGAACATATAGTCCTCCCTCAGTGTCCATGGGGGATTGTCCCAGGACACCAAAATGCACAGATGCTCAAGTCTGTTACGTAGATAAAATGGTGAAATACTTGCATATAACCTACACACAGCCTCCCATGAACTTTAAGTCATCTCTAGATTACTAACACCTAATGCAGTGTAAATGCTATGCCAATAATTGTTATATTGTTTTTATTTGTATATTTTTATTATTGTGCTGTTATTTTTTATTGCTTTTCTTTAAAATGTTTTCAATCCGTGGTTGGTTAAATCTACAGATACAGAGTGTCGACTATACACTCTTATGCTTACAAAAAAAGGGTGCTGCATGTTCAACAAATGCTTGAATCATGCTTTCACATCTCATCTGAAATATCGAACCCCCAGATTCACAATCCTCTCTTGGCTTTTGCTTGATGAAATTAGGCCATATCCTAAATTTCTATGTTAATTTCTCTACATCTGGTGTTTCCAGAAAAGCCTCAAATCAAAGTTGACAAGGCCCTTTTTACTACAATTTGCAAGCAAAAGACCTATTTTTAATTTATGTGAAAATCTTGATTATAACAATATAATTAGGGATTTTGCTAAAAATCAATGCAAGAAGGTAAATTTTATGGAATACTTCTGTTTGAATTATGTGTGCCCTTCCATATTCAGCCAAATATTATTGACTTTAGTGACAGAATTATCAATGTGTGCATTGCCAATTCTATCATCTGTGATATTTAGCTGACTTTTCGCCATTAAAAAAATATGTGGCTTTACATGTTTTTAGATATTTGTTGTGATGAAGGAGTGTTTATCATGATAGGAGGAAGGAATATATTTCATTTAACATTTTTAGCTTATTATAGTTTTTAAATCCTGGAAATCTGTTATGTGGGACTTCAGTTGCCCTCGGTGGGCCTGCAAGAAGAGCGGTTAAGTCTGTCGGTGAAGCAAGCAGGGAGGTCAGGACAGGCCTGGTGGAGCGAGTCATATTGGAGCTGAGTGTCTTGTGACAAGGCTGTGGACGGAGGACAATTTGAACAGAGGACAGGCCTACGCAGAGCTCCACCATGCATGCCATGGCGAATGGGGGGCTGCACAGTCAGGGGGTGTGAGCCTTAGTAGGCCTCGGGACTGTCAGAACCAAGGTTCTGGAACACCCAGCAGCCCCACTGTGACCGCTCAGTCTCTGCATCAGCACCTCCGACTCGGATGGAGTTGAGAGGGTGTGAATGTATGCGAATTAGGCAGGCCTTCTCCCACTTGTGCAATGAAGCAGAAGGTGTCACGAGACATGGGTGCTCAGGGGCTCACCAAGGGTAGGACTCCTAGTCAAGACCTCCTAGGCCTCAATCCCAATGAAAGAGGTTCCAGCCCTGCCTCACTCTGTCTTGTACCCATGTTTCCCAGGATGCCCTAGTGCTGATGACACTAAGGGCACGTGTCTCTGCTGTGCTCCTGTCTGTCTGGCCACTTCAGAGAATTGCTCGCTTGGGGGCCTGGAGCCCATTTCTTTCATTGCATTTATTCGCCCAGGGACACACTGTCTTACTTTTTCTCTTTCGTCTTCTTTTGACCTTTCTTGTCTTTCCTCTTCTTCCTTCTCAGCCATCATCTCCTATCCTGGCTACAGATGCTTTTAATTCCTTGCACTTGTATCATATCCCTCACACACTCAGAACCCACTTATTTTCCAGATCTTAACTTAGTACCTTCCACGCACCAGGCATGGGGAAAACTAGGTTGAAAAAGACAAGTTCCGGAGCTCTGGGAGTATAATCAAGTAAGAAATATCTGTCATATTTCTTATGCTTCTTATAAAGTACAGAACACTCACATCCAGATAAAGCACTGTATTTCATCCCCAGAACAACCCTGTGAGGTAACTAAGGTGATTATTACCATCATTCAAAAAGGCAGTCTGATTTTTGTCTGATTTTTCCACCGTTGCTTTCTTTTTCCTCTGTGGTCCACAGCATGAAATCAAAGGGGCTTGCTGATCCTCCTTCCAAACGCATGTTCTGCCATCACCCTCATCTTTTCCAGGCATGAGTTATTTTCAGAACTTCACCACCTGTTCTCATGACTCTCCATGTTTGTTGTGTCATAAATAAAGATATATTGGAGTTCCCTCTCCACACTGTTCTCCACATAATCCAATACTTGTTTTTAAAGTACAAATATGGGTCTTTATTTGATATACAGTCCATAATAGTAAGCCTCTTCAAGTAAGATATAAATCACAGTACCTTATAAATCAAGTAAGTGCTTGATACTTGGGGGGGACCCCAAAACACCTGTAATTTACTTATTAAAAAGTGTGTATTTATTCCTACATGCTTAAGCGTCAGTCACCTTCAAAGTCCTCTCCGTTTGATGCAGTACACCTATCAAGATGCCTTTTCCACTGCTCAAAACTGTTTTGAACTCGTCAGTTTTGATACCTTTTAGTGCTTCTGCCATTTTTTGTTTCACCTCTTCCACATCGGAGAAACATTTCCTTTTGAGGACCTTTTTCATCCAGAGAAATGAAAACAAAAGTACACTCGGGGCGGGATCGGGTGAATAGGGAGGATGAAACATGGAGGGGGCATGCCATTTTTGGTCCAAACTGTTGAATACTCAGCACAGCGTGGGCAGGTGTGTTGTCATAGTGGAAGCACCAGTTACCTGTTTGCCACAACTCAGGATGTTTCCTCCCAAATTGTGATGCCGCTGTCTCAGAGCTTTCAGATAAAAACTTGACCATTTGATCCAGAGGAACAAATTCCAAGTGTACTATAAATGGTGCACCCTCCAAAAGATAATTTTGGGGTTTTGGGGTTCTCCCCTCATAGATTAGCTAAATTTAACAAGATTTAAAGAATTGTGTTTTTTTCTTCCAGCTTATGTTAATGAGTAATTCTTTTTACTTCCCAAATAACCTCAATGTTCTTATTGAATTTACCTTGTCTTCAGAAACCTTTTCTGCAGTTTGAATGTTCTTACCTTTCCTTATAGCTAATAGATGACACTAGACTATTTGATATCTTACTGAAATTAAATGAGGATATCCTGAATTTCTTTGTTTATATCTATAATCAAAATACTAAGTCACACAGAACCCAAATTTTGTCCTGTGGTTTCGACAGCTCCACATTATTATTATTATTAAAGCAGGATTTATTGAGAGGACAGAAAAGCTCTCACAGTGAGAGGGCATCCGACGGGGTTGCCCTCCACGTGATTGTTAAACCACTGGTTACCACTGGCCAGTCATGAGCCTGCAAGCAGCTGTTTGCAGCTGTCCAGCAGTGATCCAATCATCTGCCCTCTTTTTTTTTTTTTTTTTTTTTTGAGTAGATGTCTTGCTCTGTTTCCCAGACTGCACTCATGGCCACCGCAGCCTCGATCCGGGCTCGGGTGATCCTTCCACCTCAGTCTTTCAGGTGGCTGGAACTACAGGTGTGTGCCACCATGCCTACCTACCTGTTTTGATTTGTTGTAGAAATGAAGTCTCGCCAAGTTGTCCAGGTTGGTCTCGAACCCTGGACTCAGACAATCCTCTCACCACTGCCTCCCAAAGTACTGGGATGACAGACGTGAGCCACTGCACCTGGTTTCATATTTATGTTTAATCTATGGTCTGACATCAGAGTTTTAATGAAGATCAAGCAGCTTGTTTCATTTTTCTCTCAGCCTTATTACTCCATCAGGAAAAGAAATTTAGACAACTACAGCAAAGTTTCTCTTACATATATGTGGATAAGTCAGTTGTAAACTGTTTGCCTTTGGCTCTGATGATGGGCCTTTTAGATGAATTCCCAGTCAGCAGCAGCCATGGGGCCATACTTACCTCTGTCTGTTTTCTAAGTCTGTCGTCTTGTCACCAAGTCATGCTTGTTTGAACACATCAAGAAGAGAGTAATCTTAGGCTATGTGTTGCCTTTTTTGAGCATGTTTTTCCATCCATTATGTGACAGATACTGTTCTTTACAGTAGTTGATCACAGGTAACATAAATGAGAAAGCTGCTAACATTCCGCTTTGTGTCCTAGTTTCCTTCATGGCAAGAAGGTGTGTGTAGCCTGTATGACAGTCACTCTCATTTTGAGCAGTTATTTAGACTCTGAGTTATTCCTTTAAAATTCCCATCTCCCTATGGTCTGTTATTATCTGCCTTTCAATTTCTGCTGCTTCATTTCAGTTGCATTAAGCTGCATGCTACCCCTTCTCCATTCTGGCATCATTATAACTCTCAGTTGATGTATGTAAATAAAAAGAAACACAAACCCAGATAATGCCAAACTAATTTGTTTGACTTTGAATTTTCAGATGATTTTGCACCATATTTTCATTCCCACTTGGGTTTTATTTAAGCTGCTATTATGATCAGTTGACATTCCTTAAGCATGTACCAGCTTGCTAATGGAATGAGTGGGCAAACCTGAGGAAGCTGGGCAGGGATGGAAAATTGGCTGTAGATGATACAGGCATGGATCATTGGAAATTGATTGTGGTTTGTTCCTGTGCCCAGAAAACTATCAGCTTAATGATCCAGCTCTCTTGGTTTTCTTTCCATAGAACTTTATATTCTAATACAATTAATTTGTTTTACAAAGGAACTTTTACGATACCCAAAGAAACCAAGTAGAAAAACTAGTGGACCAAGACAGAGGTCTTAATAATTTATTAATTGTTCAAGTTTTGTATGAACTTAAATCACATATTCTCCTACTGTTTGCTTTTCCTATGTTTTATTTGCAGTTTATACTTGTTTCACCAGCTCATTAAAAACTATCCTGTTTCGCTCTCATTGATGTCTCATAGTCTTTGATAATGTAAGTATTGGCCTCTTTGATCATGTGCAATAGGAACTGGATTTGCTGTTTCCTCACCCAAGAATTCCTTAGTGAGAGTTCCAGAAGAAACAATAGAGGCTACAAAGTGACATATCCCCCCTGGAATTTTGAAGGTCATGATACTATTTCAAGGTCAGAATACATGATTGTTGTAGAAATCTAGAAATTATTGTTTTGCTGTTTGGAAATAAAGCCCTGCAAAGGGAGCTGTGCAGGAGCATTGTGGGTGGAAAGGCGCGAATGCTCAACATTCTTAGGACCCAGTGGGGACCAGTCCCCCGTCATGCCTTTCGCTTCTCCAGGCCCAGCCTGTCCCCAGGTCTCTCTTGATGAATGCAGGAACAGCGGCTCTCTGTTAGGCCTTTCTCTCCATTTATTTTATTTTTCGCCTTTTAATGGTAAGGAGAAAACAGTTTCTCCAGGGTTTCACGTGCAAGTGTTTGTAGGGAGGATGGTGTAATAGAAAGGTCAGATGACATTTGGCCTGGAAACATGGGTCAAGTTTTGTTTGTTTCGTTCCTCTTGTTTTCCTCCTTCTCCTGATTATCTGCTGTGTTACTCAGGGCAAGTTAGTCAATGTCTCTGAATATCACTTTCCTCATCTATAAACCGGTGGTAATAAGTGTGTTATCATGTTCAGATAGGATGGTACTTTGTAAACTTGAAGCTCTTAACATCAGTTGTTGTTAAATCAGTTACAGATACCTAACTTGGAGATACACCCCCCATAGGATGGGATGCTGTGCCCCACACTGGCTGTGGCCTGTGACTGGACCCCCTTACCAACCGGAAGACCAGCTGACCCTGTGCCACCCTCCTGGTGCCTGCCCCCCTCCTTTGGGAAACTCCCATCCCTGATGAATTCATTTCACCTCAGACAGTCTTTCTCATACATATGCCTTCTTTGCTCTTTGGTTGTACCTGAAAAGCAGAAGGCATCCTTAATCATGCCAGGTAAAGTGAATAACAGTGCTGGAGAGTTTCAAATGAAATCAAAACGAGAGACGAATTAAGACGAATCAGTGAAAAACTTCATAGTTCTGAAAGTCCATGGACTATGCCTTCAGGGTCTCTGCAAGAGTCTTAACTGAGTATCGTTTTCTGCAAATGTACAGCATTTCAAGTGTGTTCCAACTCAAATAAGCCTTTGTAGTTTAGTCCAGAAAGCTAGGCAGTCGTTTTAACAGTTTTTATGGGAAAATGCATTCTCGTTTATTTGTAATTGATACATATTTTGCTCATAACTGGGGAACTGCCCAAACAAGTTTTTTTTCCCAATGATGTGTGGCTGTTTCTTATGTCTGGAGGAGAGCACACAGTGGGTCTAAGTCTGATTGATGATCTGTTTTCCATTTAGAAACTACCATACTAATTTATGGGACGGGGAGAAGTGTATTTAGAATATCTGCACGCTTTCATTTTTTAACTTGCATCTATAAGGGTGAAAAGGGATCTCTGTTTTGGAGCTAAATAGGACACATTTTTCATGAACAAAGTATGAGACAAGGTCCCCAGATGATGTCAGCAGGCCATATTATTATTTTTAAGAGCCCCACACTGGCTATGGCACTGTGGCCTGTGACTGGGGCCCCTTACCAACCAGAAGAAGACCAGCTGACCCTGTGCCACCCTCCCAGTGCCTGCCCCTTCTTTGGGGATCTCCCATCCCTGCGGAATTCATTTCACCTCAGACAGTTAGAAGAAGGACGTGGATATCGGATGCACTTACTTCTTTGCAATACCGCAGACTGGGCTGGGAAACATTATCTGACTGAGCAAATCCAGGGCCAAGAAAGCGCCGGTCAGTAGGTAGACCGCAACTTCCGCTCTTCATGGACCTCGCTGGGCCCTCCCGGGCATCAGAAGACATCAGGCTGCTGAGTTAACTGAAAAGATGGTGGTGGCTCAGCCTGTAATCCTGCGCTTTGGGAGGCCAAGGTGAGTGGATTGCCTGAGCCTGTGGGTTCGAGACCCGCCTGGGCAACTTGGCGACACCTCATCTCTACAGTAAATCCAAAAAATTAGCCGGGCATGGTAGCGCGCCCCTGTAGTTCCAGCTACTTGGAAGGCTGAGGCAGAAGGATTGCCAGAGCCCAACAGGTCGAGACTGCGGTGGCTGGGAGCGGCCACTGCACTCCAGTCTGGGCGACTGAGTAAGACTCCAACTCAAAATAAATAAATAAATAAAGATCTCAATAAGAGTTTATTTTTTAAATGTAAGTTAAACAGATATAAGCAGATGTAATCTTCTTGTCAAAGGGTAAAATAGTTTGACAGCATAGCATTAGAAATATAGAGGAGAACACCAGGAGAAATGGATAACAAAAGAATTGAAAATGTTTTTCTTTGGTGGGTAGAGAAGGATGACATAGAAGACTGCTGTATTTTATTATCTTTTAAATAATATTTGTCTCTTTAAGCTATGTGCATGCTTTACTTTGATTAAATAAAAACAGTATAAAATAAAACATTTTTATAAACAGAATGTGAATATCATTTGAGGATTATGTAAATAGCATATCAGCATATCGTAAAATATAATAGTGTAATTACATATTCTAATGTTCAGTTTATATAGTTATTCAGTTTCAGAACTTTGTGATTGGATTTGTGGTTGTGCCTTTGAACTATATTTGTTTCCAAGCATATGCCTCTCTTTTTCTTCCCTTTGTTATTTATGTATCATAAGTAATATTAACTCGGGAAGGACTGTCTTCCTATGTTGCTGCCCATAGAACCTTGCACGGTATCTTACCCACAGGAAACTCTCAGAATATGATTGATAAATAACTTTACTGCGTTTTTAAAGCTTTTTTAAAATTATACAAATAATACATGCTCATTATGGAAAAAAAAATAGAAAATGCAGGGAAGTAAACAAAAAAAGAAATATCTCCTGAAAACTCATCTTACCATTTTGGTAACATCCCTCCAAATGTTTTTCTATGCAATATATGCATACAAATAAATGTAAGACAAGATTATCATATACACACTGTTTTGTAACCAGCTTTATATACTGAACATGTTATGAATATCTTTTTGTGCCAAATATTCATTGTGTTTGTTTTTAACAATTGCCTAATCTTCCACTTATGCAGATGTGCCATGGTTGATTTAACCAGTCCTTTATTAGAAAATGTTTAAGTCTTCTGTTCTTTTTCTTTAATTATTAGCACGTTGCTTTAAGCATCCTGTAGCATAGTTTTGCACTTATTTGAATATTTTCTTAGGATAAAGTAGAATTTCTAGGTCCACCCATAAATACTGTTAAGGCTCTATTACGTTGCCAACTTGTCCTCCAGCAATGTTAGTTCAATCCCAATTCACAGAGAGGAGGTGTCTAATTCTACTCCCCTACTAACTGATGAGCAAAAACAGACTTCCTTGTAGGGTTCATTGATATGTCTTTAAATAAATAATAGTGGACTGTTAGCTGGTCTTGGTAGTGCGTGCCTGTACTTCGGCTACTTGGAAGGCTGAGGCGGAAGGATCGCCGGAGCCCAGCAGGTCGAGGCTGCGGTGGCCAGGAGCGTGCCACTGCACTCCAGTCTGGGCAACAGAGTGAGACTCCAACCCAAAAATAATAATAATAGTGGACTGAACCTTTAAAATATAGATATATACATACATATTTGGCCATTCATGTCTTTTGGTTATTATTTAAATTCATAAGAAAATATGCAGAATTCTTATATTAAGGATATATGGGATGGATTTAGAGTCTCTCATAGTGATCTATCACAGAAACAAAGAACAGAGTACCATATGTTCTCACTCATAACCAGACCTTGAACAATTATCATAATACTATCAGAAAGGGATTGGCAGTAGCGGGAAACTGCCAGGGGAGGGAGGGGCACACCTCATCAACAAGGGTACCTGCATAATGAACATTTGTATGCCTAATGCTGAATTGTACCCCACATCTTTAAAATTTAAAAAAAAAAATTTTAAAGGATGTATGGCCAGGCATGGTGGCTTACACCAGTAATCCCAGCCCTTTGGGAGACAGAGGCGAGAGGATTGCCTGAGCCCAGGGGCTCAAGACCAGCCTAGGCAACTTGGCAAGAACCCCTACTCTACAATAAATTAAAAAATTAGCCAGGTGTGGCATGCATGTGGTTCCAGCTACTTGGAAGCCTGAGGTGGGAGGATCATCTGAGCCCAACAAGTTGAGGCTGTGGTGACTGTGAACATGCTACTGCACTACAGCCTGGGTGGCAAAATGAGAGTCTGACTTTTTAAAAAAAAGGAGCCAGGCTCGGTGACCCAGCCTGTAATCCCGCGCTTTGGGAGGCTTAGGTGAGTGGATTGCCTGAGCCTGTGGGTTCGAGACCCGCCTGGGCAACTTGGCAAAACCTCATCTTCACAATAAATCAAAAAATTAGCCGGGCTTGGTAGTGCGCACCTGTAGTTCCAGCTACTTGCAAGGCTGAGGCGGAAGGATCGCCAGACCCCAGCAGGTCGAGGCTGCGGTGGCCGGGAGCATGCCACTGTACTCCAGTCTGGGCGACAGAGTAAGACTCCAACTCAAAAAACAAAACAAAACAAAAAAAGGATGTATGATTTAACTGTCTCATATTACAAGTATTTTTCCAGTTTGTCATTTTTTTCTCTTTCATTTTCTTTTCAGTGTTTCTTCTCATTATATACAGTTCTCTTTTTCAATTTTTTTGTGTTCAAAACTGTCAACCATTTAACAAAATGTTTGCCCCAGCAATCATGCTTCAAAAGTCAGTTCCTTACCCAAGACCATATGCCTGGAATAAATTGGTTTTCAGAATTTGGTGGGGTGACTGCCTCTCAAATGTCTTCCTTTTTCCCATCAGGAAAGCAATTGAGGAACTGCTTAAGGAGGCAAAACGTGGGAAAACTAGAGCAGAAACGATGGGACCCATGGGCTGGTAAGTTCTGGAGTAACCGTCCCTAACACTTAAAAAAACATTACAGAGAAAAGTCTAAGCAGGAGATGTAAGCGTGTGACTCTTTAGTGCAGAGAGGAAGTGTGAAGCCAGCAATGTAGCGGAAACCACCTCTGCAGTGTGGAGTGAGGCCCCCTGTGAGAACCGGATGCGGGGGGCCTGCACAGGATGAAGAGGAGGGCATTGTGTATGTGTGGAGGGCAGGGGCGGGGTTTCTCATCCCTTGGGCTCAGACTTCCCCACGAGACGTGCAGATACTACTATGCCCAAAGGCACCTGTGTAAGAACCATATCATATTAGTGTTCACCAGTTGAGAATTTGTTTTAATTGAAGTCCTTAGTAAGTTAAAATTAAAAAAAAATAATGTTAGGGCTAAACATAGTAGCTCGTGCCTGTAATATCAGTGCTTTGGAAGGCCAAGGTGTGGGGAATCTCTTGAAGCCAAGAGTTCAAGACCAGTCTGGGCAACATAGTGAGCCACTGTTTCAAAAAATAAAAAATATTAATTTTAACTGTATTTTGATTATGGTGATAGCTCAGCCATGTAGAACTTAAATTTACCTTTGCAGTTTCTATACAAAATTGGGCTTGTTAAAGCTTAATACTATACATAAAGGAAGAATTTAACCGTAAGAATTAATTCTACTCTTTCAGCTACCATTTTAGCAATAACATTTGCATTCAATAAACAAGCTGATTTGGGATCTTTTATCTGCAGTTAAAATGTCTCTAAGGTGGAATACCATGGGTCATTAGAAAGAGTAAAATGTAAAAATAGGATGAGAGTGGAAACCAGACTTCTGAATAGATCTTGTCTTGTATGATTTTAGAATCATGCATATGGTTTACATAAAATATAAAACAAAATTAAGTCAAAATAGAGGGGGGAAAGTAATTCCTAAAAATCAAGCAAAATACAGCAAATGGACCTAAATAAGCCATTGAGTGGATGGCTTAGCCACACGAAAAGAAACTATCTCAAGCGACCTGAACTTTTATTATATTTTCAAAAAAGTCAACATATTATTAGCAGTAATATTGGTAATGCTATTCTCAAAATGTAATAAAGTAGAATAAAATAAATACATATTTTCTATATATAAATGCCAATATTTTCAGTGTAAAAGAGACACATACAAAATCAAAGAAGTAAAACTTACCTGTAATCTTAAATTTGAATTGGAAATACTGGTATGAAGTTCTGCTAGGTTTCTTAAAAAGAATATGTGAGAAAAGCTTTTTCTATCCCTGTTCACAGGAAAGTTTTAGAAACAAAGATGAGCTACCAGTAGCAGTGAGCACCCCTGGTACCCAGATTATTATGTAAATACCATTTCTCACTGAAAGGAGGCAGGGATCTTTAAGACAACAACTGAAGCAGTGCCCAGAGTTAGCTAAACTGCAAGGTTAGAAGAGGTCACAGCACCCAAAACTAGCCTCACTTTTCACATCAACTGCAAGTTCAGGAGGCTCTCCAAACTACCACCCTCAGTTTCAATAACTCACTGGAAGAACTCACACAATTCACTAAAATTGATTATACTCATAGTTACAGTTTATTACAGGGAAAGTATATGATTTATTATACAGGGAAGGCCACTGTAAGATACACGAAAGGGCAGAGTGTGGAAAGGTTCCCAGTGCAAAGTCTCTGTTGTCCTCTGCCCCTAGGAAGTCAAGACAGGCCACCCTCTCAACATCAGTGTGTGACAGTATGCATAGACTATTGCCACCCAGGGAAGTTCATTCGAGCCTCAGTGTTCAGAGTTTTTACTCGGGCTCCATTACCTAGGTTGACTGACTGATTTATTATGTAGTTGATATCAGTTTCCATGTTGAGTGATGCCATGGAACCCAAAGCTGTCACCTTAAATCACATACTTGGCCAGCTCCCATGCCAAGATTCTTAGGTATGGCCAGCTCCACCCTTAATAAAGACATGTCTATCAGGTATGACGTATGACATAGTTGCCTTCCAGAAGCTGAGGACAAAGACCAGTTGTCTTTGAGCAAGGCCAAACTTTTTACTACATGAGCAGGAAATGTATAAGCTGGAAAATCTTATCACACCTGAAAGCAAAGAAACTGTTAAAGACTAATGTCATGTCAGAACGACTTGGGATCCAACTTGAAAGACCTCTCATTAGTCAAAGATGGAATACTTTGATCATTAAAAAAACTAGAGTAATTGAACACCTAAAATATGTTAAAATCCATAACGTCATCATGATAATCACAATGACAGACCTAGTATTCCTTCTGGGGGAAAACTGGTAAGTAGAGAGGAAGAATTAAACATTCATCTTGTTTCCTGTATAAATTATACCTTAAGGTACCAAATAATTGATGAAAGAAAATGTAATGGAAGAATTGCAACTAATAAATGTAGAAGAATTGTAGAATAAGATTGTCATCATTTGAATTCTTAAAAACTCAGTAATAAGAAGGTAAACAATCCAATGTAAAATGGACAAAAAAATTAAATAGATACTTCACCAAAGATGATATAGGATTGGTCAATAAGCATTTGAAAAGATGTCCAAATAATTAGTTATTAGGAAAATACAAATTAAAATTAATTACTACTACATATGTACTAGATCGGTAAAATTAAAAAATAAACTGACTATACCAAAAAAAGATAAGGATTTGGAGCAACTAAAATTCACATATTCTTAGTAGAAATGTGAAATAATACATCCAGTTTGAAACGTAGTTGGCAGTTTCTTATAAATATGCACTCACTGTTATAGAATATAGAATCTTCCTTTTAGAAATTACCAAAGAGAATTGAAAACTTAAATCCATACAAAAATCTGTACAGTAAGGCTCATAGCGGCTTTATTCATAATATCCCCAAACTGGAAATAGCCCAGATGCCCATGAACTGATGAATGAATAAGTAAATTGTGGTTATATCCATAAATGCAATACTGCTTAACAGTAAAAAGAAGCAGAACTACTGATATTCACTGCATCGACGAATCTCAAAAGTTTTATATGCTATGTGAAAGAAGCCAGACACAAAACGTTACATGGTACATGATTCCATTTATATGGCATTCTAGAAAAGCCAAGACAATAGGAACAGAAAATAGACTATCAATTGCCAGGAGCTGGAGGTATGAGAAGAGATTTACTGCAGAACGTTCTGAGTAATGGAATGTCTTATGTCTTGATTGTAGTGATGATTACCTGATATGATACATTCATCAAAACCCATAGAACTGTTCACTTGAAAGGATACATTTTATTTTATGTAAATTATACTCTGTAAACCTGATTTTTAAAAAATATGTCATTGTATAATTCCTAATGATAGATTGGATCCAGACAAAAGTCATTAATGGCCTCTGAATCTGTCAGGTGATAAGTTGACGGGTAACTTTCTGATGAAAGAGTCAGGTTGACAACACCTGAACACATTGATCAAGGTTTACACCACAAAAAGATACGATACAAAGAGCAGACCACCACCTATGAGGCATCCTTCTCAAAAAAATTGAATCTGAATCTGATCAAGTCTCTATTTAGAACTACTAGTCTACCAGGAGCATAGAGGACAGAGGAACAAATTAAATGACACCGTAAGGCTGTAATCACAAAAATCCAAAGTGTGGGGAAGTCTTTAGGACAGATAACCCAGTTTCCTTAACAAATGAATTACAAGGAAAAAAGAATTAGGAATATACTGTGAATTAATAGATTTGAGGCATATCATATAAAATGTATGCTTTGTTTGGATCTTTATCCAGACTAACTGTAAAAAGGCATTTATAAAACAATTGAGGGTATTTGATGGGTGATACTAAGGAACTGATACTGACTTTTTTTAAGATGTGATAATGGTATTGGCGTTATTAGTTTTTAAAAGCCATTGCCTTTCAAAGCTTTATTCTAATGTATTTGTGGGCAAAATTATAAAATGAAATAATCCAATGTGAGTGAGTCATTCTGTATGTCACATATATAATCATCTTAGATTCAGTAAAATACTTACCTCCTGGGAAGATGGTTGTGAAAATTTGGAGAGATGTGTGTGAAAACACCCAGCACAGTTCCTGGAATGCAGCAATTAGTAATATTAGGTAAATCTGTTCTTATCTTCGTTCCAGCCCTCCTCTGTCCTTCAGAGAAATAAGGTGCATCTTCTAATGTGAATCAGATTAGGAAAAACTTTGTTGGTGGCAGGGTGCTTTGGTTTCGGGTGTAAGGTGGAACCTTCCTTGGGCTGACAGCAGTCTTTGACCCAATCTAATACTTATGTGAGGGAATCAGCATAGAGATAAATCATGCATTTGTCAAGTGAATAAGAAAATATCAGTCATGGTCCTTGCTATATAAGCAGCATTCAAGAGGATGCAGTAGTTCCAGGCAGCTCCCCAGATGGAAGTCATTTTTCCTGACAACCTTAGTGCTAAACCACTTACTGGCTTAGTAGGACTTTCTGATAGTAAAAGAACGAGTATATCAATGTTAGCTCTGCTTCCCTGGGGAATGTTACCACATGTACCAGGCTGACTTGACATTTGTGGGAGGAGGGGTGTTGATATATTCCTTGGGTATCACACCAGTTAGGTTGGCAGTTCCAGAGTCACTGGAGACCCAGACTCCTTTCAGTTTTCCAAATCTCCCAACCATAGGGTGTCTTCTCTACGTGGTCTAATATAGCAGCAGATATTAAATCCACATTCCACTTGGCAGAAAGGAAGAAGAGAAGGCAGGTATGCCCCTTTCCTTTAAGAACACTTGCTGGGGCCAGGAGTGGTGGCTCACACCTGTAAACCCAGCACTTTGTGAGGCAAAGGTGAAAGGATTGGCTGAGCTCAGGGGTTTGAGACCAGCCTGAACAACAAGGTGAGACCCCGACTATACAATAAATCAAAAGACTTAGCCAGGCGTGGTGGCGCATGCCTGTGGTTCCAGCTCCATGGAAGACTGAGGCAGAAGGATCACCTGAGCCCAGAAGGTCGAGGTTGCAGTGGCCGTGAGCATGCCACTGCACTCCAGCCTGGGTGACAGAGTAAGACTCCAACTCAAAAAAAAATTAAATTATTAAAAAAAAAAAAGAACACCTGCTGCAAGTTGCGTGCACTATTTCTACAGATACCCCGTTGGCCAGAGTTTAGTCTCATGTTGACATCTAGCTGCAAGGCCAGAAATTTCAGCCTTTTTTCCCCTAGGCAACCATGTGCTGGATATAAATCTGGGGTTCTTTTACTGCAGAAGAAAAGAAGAACAGACATTAAGGGACAAGTAGTAGCCTCGTCCCAGGAGGGAGGGAGAAGCATGTTGAAAAAGAAATGGATGAAAGATGGCAGGCCAAGTAAGATGCTCCAGGTTGTGACGGTGGGTCCTGGGAGCAGACTTAGCCCACGGTAATGCTAAAGTGAAACTTACACTTCCCATCCGTCTACAGGACAACAATTCTTGTTGGCGTTGTCATTTTTTTCAATTGTCTACTAACAGTGGCTCTCCAACGATTCCTGTTGGCTCTCTTTTTGGTCTTCAGATACTTTACCCTCTTAAAAATTATTGAAGACCTCAAAGAGCTTTTGTGTATGTGACTTATATCTATCACTATAAATATCCAGAATTAAAGTCAAGCGATTTTTTAGGAAATTTGTTTTAAGATAATAATTAATTAATTACATGTTGAGATAAATAATATATAGGGGGGGACCCAAAAAACCCAGAATTTATTTATAATGTATTTATTCTTACCTGTTTAAACTTCAGTCACCTTCAAAGTACTGTCCGTTGGATGCAATACACTTATTGAGATACTTTTTCCACCACTCAAAAGTTTTTGAACACATCCATTTTGATGCCTTGCAGTGCTTCTGCCCTTTTTTGTCTCACCTCTTCCACATGGGCAAAATGTTTCCCTTTGAGGACTTTTTTCATTGGAGAAACCAAAAATAGCCGCTCAGGGCCAGATGGGGTGAACAGGGAGGGTAGGACACAGGGGTCTTGTCGTTTTTGGTCCAAAACTGCTGAGCACATAGCATGGTGGGGGCAGGTGCACTCATAAATTATCCATCGTGAAATGGGCAAACACATTGGAAGAACCTCCAAAAAAAAGTTTACTGAAGTCAAACGCAGCCTCTCACAACAACACTAACTGGTACACTGATGCCGATGGGTTCTGAGAACACATATATAGCAGGGGAAGCCTGTATTACAAGGGGCCCTCCCTCCAAAAGATAATTCCAGTTTTGGGGGGGCTTCCCTCATGTTTTTATGAAAAATAACTATATTTGCAAAAAAAAAAAAAAAGTGCTGAGTAGAGTGATATTACGTATAATTTTGCGAACCTCTCTGATGACTGGCTTATAAAAGACACCTAGATTCACATATCTGCTTCTGAATTCAATCTGTTGTACTATATTATTTCAGTTAAGTTTATGAAGAAAATCCCAGCTAGTTCAGATATGTATTTTTAAAAGAAAGAAATATCACGGCCTGGCACAGTGGCTCATGCCTGTAATCCCAGCACTTTGGGAGACAGAGGTGAGAGGATTACCTGAGCCTAGGACTTTGAAACCAGCCTGGGCAACTTGGTGAGATCTCATGTCTACAGTAAATAAAAAATAAAATTAGCTGGGTGTGGTGGTGCGTGCCTGTAGTTCCAGCTACTTGGAAGGCTAAGGCAGAAGGATCACCTGAGCCCAGCAAGTCGCCGCTGGGGGCCGTGAGCGTGGGGCTGCACTTCAGCCTGGGTGGCAGAGAGAGACTCTGGCTCAAAAAGAAAAACAAAATATCCCAATAACCTTTTCAAAACACTGTAGCAGTTCTTTGCCACTACAGCAACACTTTGCAAGTAACTTCAACAAGAAGTAGTTTCCTAATACTTCTCTTAGTAATGCGAGCTTTTTATATTCTTTTACATGAAATTCCTTGTTCTACCTGGTACTTGGACCAGATCCTCTACTCACGTGATTTTGTAACATCATCATTGGTCATCTGGAAAATACTGGTTCACTGAGTTATGAGGATCTTCCAAATGTTGACACATGCCATTATATAATATTTTTAAAATCACATTTGTAAATATCACCCCAATCTCATCAGATAAGTCTTTTAAGTGTTGGGAACCTGTCAAACATGTACAGTTTTCCAGAATTCTAACTTCCTTTCATCTGATCGCACCAGTTTCATGTTGGCAATGAATGCTGTGAGCCGTCTGCCTTGACGTGATGGGCTCACCCGTGTCTGCGTAACCAGCTCGTCCATCCCACAGCTCAGTAACTCAGAGACTGTTCCTGGAGGCAGCCACTGCACTCCCCAGGCAGCAGAAGTGCTTTCTATGTAGTTCTACACACATATTATTTAAAGAACAAATGCTCAAGGGTCAAAACTTAACCAAGCTAATCATTGTAGGGAAACTGACCTGTTGTAACTGGTGGTGTGTGGTGGTACAGAATGCAGCGGCTCCTGGTACAGTTGCCACCATCACCTTGATCCTTGCCACAGTGTTACTTATTGCTTTTACACCATCAGGGCAAAGATCTGATGGTGTAAAAGAAGATCTGAGGACCCTCAGGGCTCACAGACCCCACTTGGAGAACTGCTGCTCACAGAGGCTGCCACAGGCAAGTGCAGCAAAATGAGAAAAACAGCAAAGCATAAGCCTTGAGAAGGAGGGGACACAAGGGTCCCTTGTCCAAGATGGGACGCCTGTGTCATGGCTCAGCACAAGAGAAACATTCAAAATCAGTTACTCATTTCTGCAGTCAATAGCCAAGTAGAAAATGTAATGAGAAAAGAGGGAAGTGTATGTGTATATATATATTTTGTGATAGGATGCATATTCACATGTAATGCACAAATGTCTAATTTGGGGCTAAACCATTTGAAAATTAATTGCGGGCATCTTGACATTTCAGCCCTAAAGTGTTCAGCATGCAGATCTCAAAATCTCCTCCTATGTAATCACATGGTCATTAGCATACCTAAGAAAGCTCACTTTAATTTCATGTCATCACCTCATAGCCCCAAAACATCTTTTGCCGATGGTTGCTTTTTGTTTTCAATGGGGCCAATTCGGGGTCCAATAAAAAGTATCCTACATTCTGGATTTGCCTGATTACGTTTTCATGACTCGATTCAGGTTAGACATGTTTGACAAGAATATTACATAGGTGATATTTTTACACAACTCAATCACACCAGGTCAGGAGGACTATCAGGTTGCCTTTGGTTAAGGTGGTGATTGCTGACTGCTAGATCTCTCCATTATCAAAGTACTTTTTTTTCAGCAAAGATTTTTTGGGGGGAGGATGAGATGAGAGTATTGCCTGCTTAGATATAATAATAGTGTACACATGTACAGTATTTAAATTAGTATGAGATTAGCATGCAACTAAACAAACTAGTGAGAAAGGATCGAGAATCGAGACCTGGATATGGTTAGGAACTCTCTGTGTGGTAACAACATCAATCATCTTGGTGGAGAAAGGATGTATTTATTCAGTAATTGGTAGAAATACAATTGACTACCTATGATGCTAAAAATTAACTCCAGGAAGACTAAAACACTAAACATACAAACTTCGGTTCTTGTAGAAGAAAATAGAGGATCATATTTTATAATATTGGCTAGGAGAGAGTATAAACCCTTCTTAACCAGACACAAAACCTAGAAGCTATGAGCCAAAAAATTGACATTTTTGACTGTGTCATAATAAGAGTAAATTTCTTCATAGTAAAAGATACCATACAAAAAGCTTTACTAAAATTTACTAAAAGGTAAAAAAATTTACTAAAAGACAAGTGATAGACTGGTTAGAATTATTTGCCACATATAGCAGACAAAGCACTAATACCCTTCATGTTGAAAAAGCCCCTGCAAATCAATTTATAAAAAGAAAATAATATACATGTGTCTCTTATATACATGACGTTTTCAGAATCAAAACTACAAATGGCCAGTAAGCAGGTAACTAACATGTTTATTGAGCACTTAGCAGAGCTAGGTACTGTTTTAGCTCTCGGGTATGTCTATAAACAGAATGACAAAGATTGCTGCCCTCTTAGAATTTACAATCTAGTGAGGATGGCAGTGTATGCATAGGTGTTTATATTCCTCTTAAGTAGCAAGATACCATTTTTGTTAACTATTAGACTGGCAGAAATGAAACAGACAAGCTGGGTACGGTGGCTCACGACTGTAATCCCAACACCTTGGGAGGCAGAGGCGAGAGGATTGCCTGAGTCCAGAGGTTTGAGGGTAGCGTGTGCCTGTGGTTCCAGCTACTTGGAAAGCTGAGGCGGAAGGATCACCTGGGCCCAGCAAGTCAAGACTGTGGTTGCCGTGAGGATGCCACTGCACTCCAGCCTGGGCAACAGAATGAGATTCTGACCAAAAAAAAAAAAAGGGAAAAGAAAAGAAATGAAGCAGGCAGTCATCCAATACAGGCGAAGACACATGGAAGGGGTGCCTGGTTGCACTGCAGGTCAGGTTGTGGTTTGCTCTGCCTGAGACAACCAGCAAGATGTTGGGTCACATTTCTCTCTGTGCCCTTTCTCTTGGTGTCCCCATTCCCAGTGATCTTTCTTACAAAGAACCTCCTCAGCCAGGCTCAGTGGCTCAGCCTGCAATCCCAGCACTTTGCGAGACCGAGCCAAGTGGATTGTCTGAGCCCACTGGTTCAAGACCAGCCTGGGCAACTTAACGGGACCTTGTCTCTACAATAAATCAAAAATTAGCTGGGTGTGGTGGTGCACACCTGTGGTTCCAGCTACTTGGAAGGCTGAGGCAGAAGGATTGCCAGAGCCCAGCAGGTTGAGACTGGGTTGGCCGTGAGCGTGCCACTGTACTTCAGCCTGGACGACGAAGTGAGATTCCAACTCAGAAAAAAACAAAAAACAAAGAACTTCCTCATTGTGCACTGACCTGTTAAGTACAGAATAAATGTAGCACATTTTGTTAGTAAAAAAATTGGAAGATGTCTAAGTGTCCATAGCTAGGAAAATGGTTAAATAAACTGTGGTACATCTTACTATGGAATACTATATAGTCAGTAAAAAGAATCGGTCAGCACTGTACAAATTCTTGTGGGAAGATGCCCAGTGTGTGAGATACTGCATTGTGAATCAATGTGTCTGACCCTCCTGGGTTGGAGAAGGGTGTGAGACCTCTCAAGAAAGCCCTGTGATAGTGACTTCTAAGAAGAGCATGGGGGCTCCCTTGTGATCCTCTACTGGGGATCTTTTACAGTAACATACTAAATGTATATATTCTATTACAACTTCTTTATTTACTTTTTTTTTGAGTGGGAATCTCACTCTGTCACCAGGCTGGAGTGCGGTGGCATATTCACAGCCACCACAGCCTCGACCTGCTGGACTCAGGCGACACTTCTGCCTCAGCCTTCCTAGTAGCTGGAACCCACAGGCACGTACCACCATGCCCGGCAATTTTTAAAAAGTTACTGTAGAGATGAGGTATCACCAAGTTGCCCAGGCTGGTCTCGAACCCGTGAGCTCAGGCAATCCTCTAAATTAGGAAAATTTGGGAGAGGTTTTAAAAATTACACAGAGTAGCCTACTTCACCCTAGGATATTCTGATGAAGAAGTCTAAGATGGGTCCTACATATTTTTTTGTTTGGGGTGGGTCTCTGATGCCTACCCTGGCTGGAGTGGAGGCATCACTGCTCACCGCAGTTTTGACCTCATAGTCTAAGGCAGTCCTTTCACTTCAGCCTCCTGAGTAGCTGGGATTGCAAGTGTGCAACACCACACCTAGCTAATTAAAAATTTGTTTTTGTAGAGACAAGGTCTCAAAATGTTACCTAGGCTGGTCTCGAACTCTTGGGCTCAAGTGATCCTCTTAACTCAGCCTCCTAAAGTGCTGGAATTATAGGTGTAAGCCACTGTGCCCGGCCCCTACAGACTTTTTAAAAACTCCCAGAAGATCTCATCAACCAAGTTTGGAAAGCACTTCTCTTAACAAGTCAGCCACATGGAGACTTCACTGGGCTTATCTGCTCTTCTCTATCTCTTTAATTGTCTGTGGTACTCTAGAAGCAGGAATCACTAGGTACTTGGTAAGTCCAGGGCCAGCTTTTGGTCCAGCACACCCAAGCAGATACGACTTTGGAAGCACATCTGAACCCAGGATGGCTGTGGCTCGCTTCCGCTCACTGGTTCTGCGGCGGAGAGCATCTCTCTGTATCCTGCTCATTCCAGAAGAACACTTGGTTTCCATCTGTTGAAATACAGGTGTGTGTGAGTAGGAACTTTTAACCACTAATCATTGGATCCCAAATGTATCTGCACATTTAGAGTCACCTGGAGAGCTTCCAAAAATACTGTTGCCTGTGTCCCCCTACCAATGGTGATTAGCTCGGGGTGTGGATTGGGCTTTGGAGTTTTTGAAAGGTACCCAAGTGATTCTAAAGTGCATACAAATTTGAAACAAATTTTACTAATCTCTGTTTATTAAAAAGAGTGAAACCAACCTTCCCTGAAAAATCCAGAGTGATCCCACCACCCAGCCAGGGCAGACAGCTTCTCTGCACTGAGGTAGCACTTAGTGTCTAGCCATGGGAGTCCCAAGACCCATTCCAGTGGGCCTTCTCAGACAGATCTTAGAGGAGTCAACTGTCTGTTGCTTACTAGTGGGCCATGATCTGTTTTTCTAAGCATCTAGAAGACCTTTCTATTTGCTTTAAAATTTTAAATAGAACTAGAGTCAGTGACGCTATTTTTTCATTTTGGATATTCCATAAGCACTTTCTTAGTGAGACAGTTGAGAAAATGCCAGAAGGAGACTGCTGAACCAGAGAAAATGCGAGTGGGATGCTGTTTTTTAATTTATAAAGAGACCATTTGGGACTGTATCCTTCCCTGGATGTATTTCAGCCAAAGAATCTCTTTAGAAGCTGTTGTCGACAGAGACCTTGGGGAAGCTGAAATATTGGCTTGTCTGACTTCCTTTTTGTCAACATACAGGAATTTATAAGCATAAATTTCAGAGATGTGCCCAGCATCATTGTCTACAAAACGGTTTTTATTCTGGTCATATTCACTTCAGCTTATCTGTAGCCCGATAGAATCTGTGAGTCCAGGACCTGTGGACCTTCAGCCTTCTACTTGGAAAGACTTATATTTTAGCACAGAAAGTTGCAAAGGTTAGATGGAGAGGGAAGGACTCTTCTGTCCTCTTAACCCAGTTCTGGGGGGATGACATTGTTTGGGTTGGGGTCAGTTTGGGTTGGGGTCAGTCTGGAGGCAAGAGGGGAAATCGCCCACATTGTGCTTCTATTCTGTGTCTTCAACTTTTGATTATTGGAATGCCAATAATTCCTCCAGTCTTTATCCAGATGTGTTATTTTAAAATTTTTAAATATTCCCTGAGCACCAGTGGGTAAATTAAAGAGGCTGGTCACCGGCAGCAGTCAAGAAGACTCACTTTCCTGGCCTTCAAATGTTAATCCCCTGGTGGATACCGCCGCACAGGTGACCCTGGTGCAGCATGTCCGCTGACTGTGCTAGAATCAGTGAGGAGGGAGGGGGGGACCCACATCTCTGATGGTTCATGGATATGGCTCCTGGCAAGATTTTAGGACCTCAGCCTAGCCTTCCTGAGGACCCAGCTAGCTCATTGCTGGTGGGACCATAATCATGCTTTCCCATCGGTGGCTTACTCTCCTCATGCTGTGCCCTGTCTCCGTGGATTGTGGTCTGATAACACGCTGGACTGCCAGTGCTCACGCCCCCTGCCCCCACATTCTTTTCATATTCAGTGGTGAAAGGGAGCAGAGGAGCCTGAATGTGTTACTATTGATCACACATCCACGTACACAATTTGTGTTTTGGAGACCAAGGGGGGAGCCTAGCAGTCCACCCCAGTGCACCCCAGCTCACATGTCTGCTTCTGAACCTTGACTTTCCCACCTCTGCTCCTCTCGCTAGTCTCTGAAGAACAAAGATATGTGGACACACAGCCTGGAGTGTGGCTGTGCCCCAGGGCCTCACGTGATGCTTCGCATATGAAAGAGTCTCGGATTTTGAAAAATAAATATTATATATATTATATATATATACACACATAGATACACAGACACATACACACACATAGATACACACAGAGACACACACATAGATTCATACAGGCATAGGCACAGACATACATAGACACATACACAACGTAGACACATATATAGACACAGACACGCAGACAGATACACGCATATAGACACAGATACACAGACATGCACAGACACACATATATAGATACATACACGCATAGACACACACATCAACTCTCCTTTGTGACTTTCAGGTCCAGTGCTGGAGACAGTCATTGACCACCCCCGTGAGCCTCAGGACTGCTGTCCGCAGAGTAATTAGGGCTTACCCATTTGGCAATGGGGATTATAAGGCCATAAAAGCATCTTTCCGTGGCCACATACTGGGTCATTTGATTGCCAAAGTATAAAAGCGCCATGGGTGTTTGTGGCGGTATCACACAACACGGTGGGTTGCAATCAGCATAGTCTCAAGATGAGAAGTGTCCCCTTGCTGCATGGGGAGCTGGGGACATGCTGCTGCCTCAGTCTTCCCAGAAGCATCACTCTAGATTTCTGTGCAGTCACGCGGAGACACGTGCGGGACAGAGGTGATGTGCCGTGTTCGGGTGTGGGCATGGGTGAGGGGTGAGCTGACTGCATCACCTGGACCTTGCTTCCGTGACTTCCTGGCATCTCTGTCCCCAACCATAACCACTGTTCTTTTATGTATGTATGTATTTATTTTTGAGTCAGTCTCAGGCTGTAGTGCAGTAGTATGCTCACTGCCATTGCAGCCTCGACCTGCCGGGCTCAGGCGATCCTTCCGCCTCAGCCTTCCAAGTAACTGGAACTACAGGCATGCACTAAGTTTCCCAGGCTGGTCTTGAGCCCCTGGGCTAGGCAGTCCTCTTGCCTCTGCCTCCCAAAGTGCTGGAATGACAGGTGTCAGCCACCGCATCCAGCCAGCCCCCATTCTTATGAATCCTAATTCCCTTGGCCTGTTCTGCTTCCCACATATCAAAGCCAAGTGGTTTAAGGAATTCTCCCCCTTTGTCCTTGTCCATGTCAGTGACACTTCTGGGCAGAACTTGTCACTGCATGTGCGTCTGCCACTTCACGCCTGCCTGGCTGGAGACTCTGCGACTGCAGGCACACTGACAGGCTTTCTGCCTGCGGTGGCCTTCCCGACTGCTCTGTTAATTAGCCATCTGGATAGGCAGCAGCCAGTCCCTCTCCACTCTATGCCTCTGCCCCTCAGGACAGTGCTGTGACAGTTCGATTCTGGCCCCACCCCAGCCCTTGTCTCAGCAGCTCGGGATTGTGAACAAGTACTTTTCCTCTGTGGTATGTTCATCAAGTGGATGCTGAGTGTCGAGATGAAACCAGGTGACATTGGTCATATAGTGGAACAGGGTGATATGGCTCGCGATCCTTTGTCATTCTTTGATGGGTCCTACTCGTGAAACTATTTCAGAAGCCAAAGGCGGCTGTAGAAATCTGTAGAAAAGGAGACACTACCACCTTCATCCCTCAGCAAGAGAGACAAATGGTAGAAAAATCAGAAAAGTCCCTCACAGTCATCGTCCCCCTTTCTGTTTCTGGGTTTATTTTACCATGTACTGTTCTTCATAGGTTGAGTATGGTAACAAGGGCCTTGTTTTTGCAAATTATCTTATATATGTACCTACTTAAAAAAAAAAAAAGAAGAGGATTGCCTGACCCCAGGGGTTCGAGACCAGCCTGGGCAACTTGGCAAGACCTCATCTCTAAAATAATTCAAAAAATTAGCCAGGTATGGTTCCTGCTATTTGGAAGGCTGAGGTGGAAGGATCAACTGAGCAGTTCGAGACTGCGGTGACCATGAGCGTGCCACTGCACTCCAGCCTCTGGGACAGAGTGAGACTCCAACTCAAAAAAAAAGGCAAAAGGCTTATCATCCTCTCCCTGCTCCATCTTAGTGTGTCTCCTTCCTCTGTGGCATGTGGAACATTCTGGGCCCATAGGTTTAGAAGGGAAGGGAACTGCTTCCCTTTTGTTGTTGGTGTTGAATTGGAGTCTTGCCCCATGGCTGAGGCTAGAGTGCAGTGGCATGCTCACGGCCACCCCAGCGTCGACCTGCTGGGCTCCAGCATTCCTTCCATGTCACCTTCCAGGTAGCCGGAACTACAGGCACGTGCTACCTCACCTGGCTAATTTTTTATTTTTTAGTATAGAGACAAGGTCTCACCAAGTTGCCCGGGCTGGTCTTGAACCTGCAGGCTCAGGCAATCCACTCACCTTGACCTCCCAAAGTGCTGGGATTACAGGCTGAGCCACCGATCCCGGCCACCACTTCCTTTCTAAAGATTAACAGACAAAATGCCGGGTCTTGACTCTGACGGTGTGTCCTGGGTACTATCTAAAGCAGTTTTAACCAGCCTCATGAAATGTAGGGTTTTCGATATATCCATTCATACTGTTAGCACATTAAATCTGGCTCCTTCCATGTGAACTAGTATAATTTCTAGAACCAGAAGTAAAACTAACTAGCTAGCACGAGAAAGTCGATATTCTCAGGTCAGTGCTAAGACAGGAAGGCAGCTGCCCTGTCCTGCGGCCTCCTCCGGCCCCTGCCCCCAGCACACCTTTGAGGCAGAGACAGCAACAGACGGTGCAAACCCAGCAGGCAGCTGTGGCCTATGCTCCGATTGCTGCCTCAGCTGCTATGAAGAAGGCCCGTGGAGTGGTTGAGCATCTGATGCCAGCTTGTCATGGCATCTCAGATACAGAGAAAGAAAGAAAGGCAGTAGGGAAGAGCTGAGAAACATGACATGAGGAAATTAGTGATGTCCTAATATGACACAGGAGAGGAGAGTGCTTAGTTCTAAAGGGTTAGCATACACAGCTGAGCTAGTGGTCACCTGCTGGTTTCAGCCTTAGTTTTGCTTCTGAGGAGACTGAGTCCTGGAGTTTCCAGGACAGCTGGACGTGCAATTGGTAAGCTCGGAGGGAATGTCTAAGTAGCCCCATTGATCCTGGAATCAATGGAGAAATGAGAGATCTCAGAAAGCCAGACTTCCACATCCAGAAGTCAAACCATTTTTATTTTAACCATGTTTATGAAAGTGTCTGTCAAATGTCTCATTCACTTCCAGTGGTGGCTTAAGATTTTTTTTTCCTTAAACTATTTATTTTTTTGAGTTGGAGTCTCACTCTGTCTCCCAGACTGGAGTGCAGTGGCCGCTCCTGGCCACTGCAGCCTCGACCTGCTGGGCTCTGGCGATCCTTCCGCCTCAGCCTTCCAAGTAGCTGGAACTATAGGCGCGCGCTACCACACCCGGCTAATTTTTGATTTATTGTAGAGATGAGGTCTCGCCAAGTTACCCAGCGGGTCTTGAACCCGCGGACTCAGGCAACCACTCACCTCACCCTCCCAAAGTGCTGGGATTACAGGCTGAGCCACTGAGCCTGGCTAACTTTTTTTTTTCCACTGAGAAACTTCAGATGGTCTGCTCTGTTTTTTATTAACTTTATCACGGGTGATTTGAGGCTCTAGGATGATATCTTGAGTTGCCATTTGGGTACGGTGGCTTATGCCTGTAATCCTAGCACTTTGGGAGGTTGAGGTGAGAGGATTGCCTGAGTCCAGGGTTTGAGATCAGCATGGGCAATTTGGTAAGACCTCGTCTAGACAGTAAATCAAAAAAATAATTTGCCGGATGTGGCGTTGTACACCTATGGTTCCAGCTACTTGGAAGGCTGAGGCAGAAGGATCGCCTGAGCCCAGCAGGTCGATGCTGCGGTGCTGTGAATGTGCCACTGCACTCCAACCTAGACAACAGAGTGAGACTCTGACTCAAAAAAAAAAATAAGAAAAGAAAAAGCCCAGATACATTAACTCTCTTTGAGTGTATGTATTCTCCTTGTCATAAAAGCAGTAAGAAGAATGTAGGGTCACAAGCCCTTGTCTAAAGTCCTTGGATCCAGATAAGTATCCAGGTTTAGGTGTTTTCACATTTTAGAAAGTCACTACAGTGCAGATAGCATGTACCGTCCCTCCCTCTACCATACTTGTTCAACATAGTATCATTTCTTCAGCAAAACTTATACATGTTTACACTAAATTGGATAAAGACTGTATATAAATAACCCAATGTCAGGTCAGGTCAAGTTTTGCTGCCAAGCAAATTTTGGTATTATAAAAATAATTTGATTTTAATAGGTTTTTTAAAATTTGGACTTAGGGATAAGAATTTATGGACCTGTAGGTAATTTATTGAAGACTTGCTATATGCCAGACACCATGCTAAATGCTCTATGTAGTATCCCTTTAAATTCACACAATGGCTTTATAAGGCAGATACTTCTATTATTCCCACTTTACAAATGGGGGAAACCAACACAGAGAGGAGTGAAGTGACTTGTCTGTGATGACACAGCTTGTTAAACAGTGGGCTATGAACGAAAGCTGAAAATTACTAAGTGCGTGTGTGCTAGGGCACACTCTCAGTGAAGCCTCCAGAATGTTAGGTCAGGCCCGCTGGGAGTGCGGGGTGTCTGGTGTCAATCCGATGTCATGTGAAAGATGCAAAGAATTGCACAGAAGTTAGATTTGAAAATACAGTTTATTTAGAAAGTAAATTAGAGAAAGAGGAGATTCACCTCCCCAAGGTAAGGAGGGGGGCCAAAGACAGGACGCATGGCGACACCCATAGCTCAAAGAGCACATGGCCACACCAGAGTCTAGTAAGGCAGTGGTGGTGGCTAGTCATGGTTGAGTCCTTTTAACCATTTCCCTTGGATGGGGGAAGGTCATTAAAGTGATTGGGTGGTGGTCTGCTCCACATCATCACAAAGGGGTGGTACTGATATCAGGTGATAGACAGCAGGCAGAAGGGTGGGTTAGTCACATGATTGCTGCCATGGTGGTGGGCTAGGTAGGAGACAAGGGGAGGGTTTTTTCCTGCAAGAGACATGTCAGACTTTCCAATCCACAAGTTCTTTGACTAAAAGCTGTTTTTATTATCATTTCTATGGCTTCAGCCAGCTAAGAGGCCTGAAAGTTTCTTAGAGATGATTATGCTAAATCATGAATTGAATTGTTGGGCCATCCTTATCTTGCATCTGATGGAGATTTGCTGAGTTGGTAGGGGAGGCTGCCAGCTTGGCCTGTAGTAGAATGTCTGAACATTTCCTAAAATCTGCCTATTGGAAATGTATCTATCTATGTCTAACCTGTGCTAGATTCAAAGCGTGTCAGGGGTAAAGTCTAAGGTCTAAGCAAAAATGGTTGTGCTGAGGCAAAAAGACCATGCTAAACTAAGTTTATTCTAGGTTTCTATAGGTACCTCCTTTCTATAGGTACCTCCTTGGATCTATGTAGGGCAGGTTTTAGAATGTGTATGTCAGGCACTGTTGTTTGCAGCACCTCACAAGTTCTCACTCATCTGATCTACATTATCATGATCCCCATTTCACAGCTAAGAAGCAACATGCCCCACTGGCTATGCATAGCCTTATCTACTCAGGACAGTGATGTGCCTCATTGACTCATAAAATGATTTTGTTCCCACAGTAAGGTAGGG
Organism: Carlito syrichta; assembly: GCF_000164805.1. Classification (NCBI taxonomy): domain Eukaryota; kingdom Metazoa; phylum Chordata; class Mammalia; order Primates; family Tarsiidae; genus Carlito; species Carlito syrichta. The sequence continues at coordinate 1,581,264 of NW_007247832.1, forward strand.
ATAGTCTTCCCCAGGCGCTCAGCATCGCGCTGTTCTGCCCTACCATGTCAAAGGTTGGATAACATGCCTCAGCTTCCATCTGGTAGATGGTATGATTCCAGGGTGGCATGTGTGTTAGAGAAAGGTCTCACTCTGTCACCCAGGTTGGAACGCAGTGGCGTGATCATAGCTCAATGCAGCTTCCAACTCTTGGGCTCAAGTGATCCTCTCAGCTCCCCAAGTAGTTAGAACCCCAGGAACATGCCACTACACTCTGCTAATTATTTTTTGTAGAGACAGGGTCTTGCTATGCTGCTCAGGCTTGTCTCAAACTCCTGGCCTCAAGTCATCCTCCTGTGTCAGCCTCCCAAAGTGCTAGGATTACAGGCATGAGCCACTCTGCCTAGCCTTGTAGTAAGATTTCTTAGCAATGAAACAACTACCTGAGAGTTGGCAAAATTAATTTCTACGTTAAAGACCAGAGCAGCTCTGCCCATTATTTCCCCCGATGTTGGTTTGATGTTACTGACCTAGCACTTGGATCTATGCAGGGCAGGTTTTAGAATGTCTTAATACAAGATCATTTACTAGAGGTAACGTCACATCTGCTGACGACTACTCACCTGTCTCATTGCCCTGCACCATGTATTACTAGAGTCTGAAGGAGCACTTGTCACTTCTAAAATGTATGGTGGTTGCAGGGAAGGGCTAACTTTCAATCCCCTCTCCCATTCACCCCATAAACCCGGCTCTCTCCAAGCCATCCTTGGCTTTTCACCTTGAATAGAATCCCAGGCACAACCAACCTTAAACATCACATCTTTGATGTTAAAAGAGTGTAAATGCCCATTTTCTTGTGGAATTATTCTGCAAAGCCCTCTCATTCTCTGAATAACTCTGAAGACAGCAAAGTCAAATGGAATTTGCCAGGAGCTACCAAAGGTTTTGCCTTGTGAGCCTGGTGCAGTGTGCTATCTGGGAACATTCACCTTTCCTCATTGTTTAACCCAGAGAGGAATGGACAGTTTTACCAGCACTGTGATGGCCCACTCAGTGAAAATCCCCCAGGATTCCCCTGCAGCTGGCGTTTATCACTAGCTACCGCTAGCCTTATCTATTCAGGACATAGATGGGGCCCATTGACTCATACAATGATTTTGCTCCCAAGTAAGGGGGGGGGGTGGTCTTCCCAGGCACTGAGCATCACGCTGTCTGGCCCATGTCGTTGTCCACTCAAGGCAACTCAAGTGTCTTCACCAAGGCAGGGCCCACCTTGGGCAGTGCCCTGTCGCGCCCTTGGGAGCACTTGGCTGCCACTCCTCATTGCACAGGAGTGTTGTGATGCTGATGTGCCCCAGGAGGTATAAGCGGCATTACCTGGGGACTACTGAGGTGGCATGATACCAGTGTATGAATACTTTTTTGGAAAGCTTGGGGAAGCCTTACCTTGGTACCCCCAGGACTTGCAGAATTATTTTCTCCTTTCTTTTTGTGATTGCCTTTCATCTTGATGCCTCGTCTCACTCGCTGTGGCTTCCACCCCCATCACTGCCCCCCACTCTGAGTGGCCACTGCCTACTCTACTGCCTTTTTCTCTCTCAATTTCTTTTCCTTTGGTTGAGTTCATCTCCCCTCACATCCTGGCCTGAGCGTCTTCAAACAGGCACACACACCTCAGCGGAGTAACCTTTGATTCTTCCAGATATCTTCTCTGTCCCCAGGGCCTCAAGAGCTACTCATTTACAGCAGGAGGCATTTTCTTTTCTTTGTTTTCCTCCTTTTACTTCCAGACTCAATGCCATTCTGGTCTGACCTTCATATTAGTGTGGGTGGAGGATTGTTTGAGTTTCACGTCTACAATGGCAGACTGTGCAGTGCTGGCGTGGAACGCTGATGTGTTGATTCTGGAAGCATTGCATAGGACTCCCTGTCAATCAAAGGTGTATAGAAAGATAGCTGGCCTGCCTTTATGTTTGTGTAACACCAACCATGCTGATTTGGGGATCAACATCTTCCTAAAATAATCCCTCACAGGGCAGGCTGCTCAGGACCACGAGAGATACACAGGCTTTCCTTGTATAGGGGTTTTTATTGCAAAAATGAAGGATGTATTGCACCTGAAAAATAGAATAAATATTGTAGTATGTAAGTATACCTCAGCAATTTCATTGTCACAACCTCTATTGGGGTAAACTTGAATTATGAAGCTTCTTAAAAACACACTGCTCAGAAATCCACCCAAGGGTATGAGTAAAGTGCTCCCAACAAAGTGCAGACTGAGTCCTGAAACCAAAGTGTAAGATTTTTTTTTTTAAGAAAAAGGAGATTATTGAATATTCATGGATTCTTTACACACATTTTTATTTCTACAGTAGATTGTTTAGCTCCTATATTTAAGATATAGCAAGATATAGGTACACGTTTTGGTTCTTTGGAAGGAGACTTATTTTCACTCTTTGGTAATAAAAAGCAAGCCACAATAAATTTTTGAAATACATTATGGTCTAATCGGACATCTGTTATTTCAGAAGAAAATGTTACATGATTCCATGAATTCACATTGTTGTCGATGCCTGTCCACATAAACTTGAGTAAGAAATATAGTCCCAGTAAAGGTTTTCAAGTATCGAGGCAGGATCCCGTCAGTATCAGGAATCCCGTGTCTTGAATTTTCCTCTTGTACTCAGAGTTTACACTAGGTGGCATGCAAGGAATGCTGACAAATTCAGGAACTCCGCACTTGGACGTTGATGTCTTGGGGCCTCATCATGACAGTCGTTCAGCCTTAGAGTTAGCTGTTTAATGTGTGACGGTTTCCTTTTCTCTCCCCCACGCCCAGGTTGAAGTGTCCTCTCGCTGGCACCAATAAAAGATTTCTAATTAACACAATTAAGAACACACTGCCCTCCCACAAGGAGCAAGACCATGAACAAAAGAGGGCAATCAGGAACCTGCCAAGAGCCAGGCACAGAAAGAAGAAAGCCCGTAGAAGCCCAGAAGCCATTCTCAGGAGCCCTGCCTCCATGCCTGAGGCAAGGCCCCTTGCTCCTCACCAAGGAAGCGCAGCACCCAGGACAAGTACCAGAAGCCCAACCAGGGGCGAGGCAGGGGCCAGGGCCAGCCCCCCAGGCACGAGCCTGGGTGCCCCATCTGGGACAAGGCCGTGCAGAGAAGGCTGTGGAAGACAGGCCTCCTCTGGCCGGGTGAGCATTTGAGAGTGACTTACAGCAGATCCTTTGTTTTTTTTGAAGAAGCTGCTGGCAACAGGTGAAAAATGACCTAGCGGCTCTTGAAGGCAACAGTCCAAAGGAAGATGTCTTGGCGAGTTTAGGCTGCTTCAGCTGTGTCATATGCGTGTCTTGTTTCTCTTCTATCTTGGTTGGAGTGAGTTTTGAAATAGACAAATCTATAATTTAAAGTTTTCGGAAATTGTTCAAATGAATTCCCACTTTTTTTTTTTTTTTTTTTGGTCATTTCTCACAAAAATAAAAAATTCTTATAAATCCTGTTTGGGGTGTCAGATTCAAAATTTAAAAATCACCTGGCCAGTGACCCTGTTGATGAAAGTTGTAGCTCTTTATGGTCTGAGTCTTTGTCCAGAAACTCTTTGGTAACCATAATTTGTTCTCCTTTAAGTGAAAATGTAGAAAATCCTCAAAGTGGCTTTGACCGTGTGCACCATGGCAATTACTCAAGGTTAAAAAGTTGGCTCTGTGTTTTCCTGTGCATTCGCAAACTCATCTCTCAGATAAAACAATTTTTCTAAATTTAATTTTTTAGCATATGGGTTTTAAGTGGTGCTTTAAAAAGAACCCTCACAAGTTAAAATTAATATAGTTATTTTAGTCTAGACCTTATTTAGTTAAAGACTTACGATACCACTATTGGGATAGTTGTTCCAGAAATCTTCATTTTAAACAAAAGTATATTTACAACACCTTTCCTCTCCCCACCAGTACTGGTCCTCAGTATCTGTTTTAACATATGGTTACAAACCTTTCAATCTTGTATTACTCCTTCATACTCAGGAAAAATGTCACCAAGCGCCCTCCTCCTCCGTCCATATAAGGAAGAAGTCTCTGTCCCCCTGTCCCCTCCCTAGTTTTCCAAAGCGTCCAAGTCTATGCCTAGCTGCCCCAGATATTCACCGTGCCACAGCCCTGCTCCCTGCTTGCTGGCAGCCAAGAAAAGCCTTTTCTACGTGCTAGAGAAATTCATCCAAAAAGGTCAGCTTTGGGGGGAAACTAGAAAGAATAGATGGCGTCCCCTACAAGCTGCTCGCCTCACCCTCTGTCTGCTCAAACCCAAAGCCTCCCAGGTCCGTCGTCCCACCCCAGACCCCAGGGACTGGTCTTGTGACTTTGCAACCCAGCACAAATTGCTGGAAACACACAAAAGGAATGAATCATTTACGTCATCTGACTTCATTCACATCTAGTTACGCATTAGCCTAGATTACTTGTGCTACATTTGAACTGTTTATATTTAGATATTTATTAGAACTAGCACAGAGTCGTGGAGTTTTTTTAAGATTCTTGTTATAATTAAGTAAAAATAAAGCTGAATTGTATCCTTTGTCTATGCGCTGTGTATTTATAACAAAGTGGCAAGTTCATTGTCCCTTAGGAAGGGATAAGCCTATTTTTACACTCAAAATTAAGGGATGTTTTTTAGCCTAACCACCCTTGCCTTTCTTATATGAGGTGTGTTGAAGGACACATGGCCTCCAAAGCATTTTCCCTTTGAAAAGCACGGTTCCACTTTGGAACATTAAAGCTTCTATCGAGAGCAGCCATGGCTTCCTGTATGTAAATAATCAAGAGCAAAGTGTCCATTCTCCTTCCCTACGTATACTGTAGGTATTAGGGACAGGTTGATCCCAGGACACACGCTCCAGCCTGTACCTGCTTCTGTGGTTCACACACTGATACTGCTGAGCGCTCCCGTCAGCCTCCATGTTCCTGTCCAGTCTCCAGTATGACTATATTTAGAGACCACAAAGCCTGGGATAAAGGTTAGAGAAACCGAATCTTAGTCCTGCCTCTGCTTCAGGCTAGCCATGGGCCTTATCTGGGTCACTTTTCTGGACTGCATTTTTTCTTACCTGCAAACGAAGACATCTGGGCTGAGCCTCTTACTTTGAATTAAGTACAGAAAAGAATGCAGGCAGTCCTAAGTTTTAGGAACTGTATCTCCTGTTTCTGTTAGAAAGCAACAAGACTTAAATGCAACTTAGCAAAATTTGTTTTACCTCATTTTAGAAAACATTATCTTAGCCGGACACAGTGGCTCATCTCCCAAAATTCCAGTACTTTGGGAGGTGGAGGTGACAGGATTGACTGAGCTCAGGGGTTTGAGACCAACCTGGACAACTTGGCAAGACCTTGTCTCTACAATAAATCAAAAAATTAGCCGGGCATGGTGGCTTGTGCCTGTAGTTCCAGCTACTTGGAAGGCTGAGGCAAAAGGATTGCCTGAGTACAGGAAGTAGAGGCTATGATAGCCATAGTCGTGCCACAGCACTCCAACCTGGGCAATAGAGTGAGACTCCAACACAACAAAAAAAGGAAAAAAAGAGGGAGAAAGGAAAAGAGAAAGAGGAAGAAAGGGAGGGAGGAAGGGAGGGAGGAAAAAAACCAATCTCTCTAAAAAATGTATGTGAAATGCTATGGTTCCTGGTCATGTCACCTGAACTGCCTGTGCATGACAGGGAGGGACCCACAGTGGGGAGTTTTACTTAGAGTGGGCTGAGCTCTAAGGGATATTTCCTCAGATCTGATTCTGGAAGAAGGCAGTGGAGTTTTGAAGTTCCCTGTGTTTTTGTTTGTTTGGTTTTTGTTTTTGTTTTTCGGGGGCTGACCACCAAATCTACTGAGTAGAATGTATCATTCTCTCATCAGTTATTGAACTGACTTGGCATGACACTTATATTCTTATAGTATAATTAATTGCATCCATATTTGTTGCTCCTAGAGGTCATGTCATCATCTGTGAATCATAAAAGCATCTGGTAGGGAAGCAGTACTTATCAATAGATGTTACATGAGGTGAATTCCTGATGCAATATCACCGCTTTCCTAAGGCGTGTTCTGTGTTCCAGCCTCTGGTATAAGGACCTCCCCTCCCCTCCCCTTTCAGGAAGGCTGAATCTAGGAAACCCAAAAGTGTTCCCACCAGGAAGTACTGGGAGGGTATAAGGGAGCCATGTGGACAGTAACACAGATTGTCTACCACCTATGGACATTCTACCTGTGTTCATGGAGTTATCCCATAACCTTCTGAAGGAGGTGCCATTACCCTCACCCCCACTTTATGAATAAGGGACACTTAGGATAGGTTAAAATGTTTGCCCAGAAATCACAGCTAGGGAGTGGCAGAAATGCCATCTGAAGCCAGGACTGTCTGACTAAAAAACCCAGACTCTTCCCTGTACCCTATGCCAAACTTGATCCAAACCCAGCTCCCCCAAAACACAGGACTGGGGTTTCTCAATGTATATATGCCCCAATGGGTTCCCAATTTTAAGGGGTGAAATTTACTGCCATAGACCTAAATGTGGAAGCCCCAGCAAGGAATGGATGAACTGGAAACTGCTTCCCAAGGGCCAGTGTAGACAGCCATCTGAATCCAAGAGAACTCTCACAGCCGTTGGTAAGTGCTGAAATGGTTAAACAGCAGTTAGTGGAAAATATCTATGGGAAACTAAACCCTCAGGTTAAGCCAGTATTTTAGGTTAATTGATATTTGACTTCTCTTTTTGTCCATACATTAGAATAGTGAATGCCAGGTGCGGTGGCTGAAGCCTATAATCCCAGCACTTTGGGAGGCCAAGGCTAGAGAATTGCCTGAACTCAGGGCTTTGAGACCAGCCTGGGCAACTTGGCAAGACCCCGTCTCTACAATAAATCAAAAAATTAGTCAGGCTTGGTCGTGTGCTCGCCTGTAGTTCCAGTTACTTGGAAGGCTGAGGTGGAAGGATCACCTGAGCCCAGCAGGTTGAGGCTGCAGTGGCCGTGAGCGTGCCACCTCACTCCAGCCTAGGCAACAGAGTGAGACTTTGACTCAAAAAAAGAAAGAAAGAAAGAATAGTGAGGAGATTTGGGAGTGAAGAAATTTTAGAGACAGGTCTTCTTTGGTAACATAGAAACATTCTATAGTTCGAGAATTAGAGAAACTTCTACCACATTGGAAAGGCCAGTCCCCAGATCACAGGGGCACCCCTGCCACAGGGTTCATCTGAGTCTAGATACAGAGAAAACTGATGTGCAGGCCAGGCCTGGTGGCTCACTCCTGTAATCCCAGCACTTTGGGAGGCCAAGGCAGGAGGATCGATTGAGACCAGGAGTTCAAGACCAGCCCAGGCAACACGGTGAGACCCCATCTCTACAGAAAATGAAAAATTAGCCAGACATGGTTTTGTGTGTTGGAGTCTCAGCTACCCTGGAGGCTGAAGTGGGAGGATCCCTTGAGACCAGGAGTTTAAGGCTGAGGTGAGTCATGACATGTCACTGCACTCAGAGTGAAACCCTATCTCAAAAAAAAAAAAGTTTGCTAAATGGGAACTATGTTATAAATCTCAGTGGGCAAGACCATGAAAAGGCTAATATAAATGTATCCTCATCATTAATAATTGGTAAGATAAACCATTTCTCCCGTCTGTATAACCCTATCACCTTCACCTTTGGTTTTAATAACTTATAAAAACTCCCCACATGAAACAATTCCAGATGTAATACATCTTATGAAATGCTGAGGGAGAGATTTCTCCTCCAGATAAATGTATAACCTGCCCTCAGTGGTGGTTCCCGTCCTTCCTCAATTGTCCTTTCCCATTAATTCCTCAGGGTTGGCTCCCTCGAGATAAATGAGTGTTTACTGTCAATTGCAAGACTCTATCTACTCCATGTTACAGGCCTATCAATGTGCTGAATGGTCTTTCCAAGCTCAGCACCTGTTTACAAAGGGAAAACCACAAGATACATGTTTAATCCAATATCCTGCATGAAGAAGAAACCATTGGTGCACCCATCCATTCTCTCACACACTCACTCAGTGAACACTGAGAGAACCAGGTGTATGTGACAAGCGCATGCAGGGTCCAGCCAGACCTGGACAATTGAACCCCTGTCCCCAAATCCTAGGCCGTGTTCGTGTCTTCTGTATTTAAAGGTATGGAATATTTGCTTAGTGCAATATTTGCTTTCTGAAATCTTTTACGGCCCTGCCTGAAGGTATTCCAGTCTTCCATACTGGTGAGCAGTAGACGGTTATTCATCAGCACAAAAGCAATGCAGGTTCTTTTGCTTTCACTGATGACTCTTAAAAATATGTATGTGAATCTCAAAAATATTAACATACCCAAGAGGCAGCATTTAATATATAAACAGCTCTTGCAAAATGACTAGAAATACACTACGAACACATTTTTTTAAATTAGTAAAGATGAAATGTTCATGGAAAAGAAAATACAAAGACCCAGTAAGCATATGAAAAATATTCGAATCTTTCATACTCAGTGATCTCTCACAGAAACAGAGAACAGAGTACTACATATTCTCACTCATAAGCAGACCCTGAACATTTACCCTAACACTATATGAAAGGGATTGGCAGTAGCGGGATACTGCTGGGGTGGATGGGCTGGGGGAACACAACATCAGTAAGGGTACCTGACCTCAAACCAGATGAAATGGGGACCAAAGAGAGGTCAAAACTTTACCTGTACAATGACCACTTGTATGCCTAATCCTGAATTGTACCCCACATCTTTAAAATAGATAAATAAATAAAAGAGAAAAAAATATTCAAAGCAACAGTAAACAAGAAACAGAAAAACGAGTACTGCATGTTCTCACTTATAAGTGGGAGTTAAATACTGGGTACACATGGAAATAAAGATGGGAACAAGAAACACTGGGGACTCCTAACAGGAAAAGGGAGTAAGAAGTAAGGGTTGAAAAACTACCCACTGAGAGCCACGCCCACCACTTGGGTGACAGCCTTAATAGAAGCCAAACCTCGCCATCACAAAACATACCCAGCACATGGACCCCCTGAATCTTAAATCAATCAATCAATCAATGCAAATTAAAATGATCTTTCACCTATTAAATTAGCAAAGATTTTGAGGTTTTGTTTTCCTTTTAAGTAATCCTGCTGGCAAGAATGTAGTCGTGCAGACACTTTCAGAAAACAATCTGTGAGAAGGGAAAATGCTTCAATATTTTCAGTGATCTTTTTTTTTTTTTTTTTTTGAGTTAACGTTTCACTCTGTTCCCCAGACTGGAGTGCAGTGCCATGCTCCCGGCCACCGCAGCCTCAACCTGTTGGGCTCCAGGGATCCTTCCACCTCAGCCTTCCAAGTAGCCAGAACTACAGGCGTGTGCTACCATGCCTGGCTAATTTTTTTTTTAATTTCATTTATTGTAGAGACGAAGTCTCGCCAAGTTGCCCAGGTGGGTCTCAAACCCGTAGGCTCAGGCAATTCACTCACCTCGGCCTCCCAAAGTGCTGGGATTACAGGCAGAGCCACCAAGCCCAGCCTTCAGAGATCTTTAAAATGTTCTTTTGTTAACAAAGTAATCCTGTTTCTAAGATCTCCACAGTTGGGTTCCGCGTTTGGTTTCAGTGTGGATCTGTGATGGTCTGAATTGTGTCCCTTCCAGATTTATATACTAAAGCCCTAATCTCCAGTACCTCAGAATCTAGGACTGTTTGGAGATCACCTCTGTAAAGAAGTGATCAAGGTAAAATGAGGCCTCTAGGGTGGGTCTTGATTTAGTCTGACTTGTGTCCTTATAAAAAGATATTAGAATGCAACAAGGGACACCAGGGGCTTGTGCACACAGAGAAAAGATCCCACAGAGAAAAGGCCCCTGGGAGAGAGGTCTCAGGAGAAAGCAACCCTGCAGATGCTTGACCTTGGACTTCCAACCTCCAGACCCAGGTGAAAACACATTTCTGTGGTTTAAGCCACCCAGTCTGTGGTGCTTTGCAATGGCTATCCCTGCAGGCAATGTAATACCTATCTACATCAAGATGTTTGCTAAAACTGTCTCTTCTTACTTAACCACTTGGCTTTTTGTTCTTGGTTTAATTATTCTGCTTTAGAACGATATGAACACATAGAACAATAACAGCATTAATGTAAAAATGTGAATACATCACAAATCTCTTTTCTTACATGTTAGCTATGTTCACTCCTCCAACTCCCAACACAGTGACCCTGGGTGCTCTTTTACAGGGTGTGATGTATGCTCTGAACTAGTAACCAATAATAGCGACCAGAGCATAACTGATCTAGAAACCAGGAGGAGGCTATGGCAAATCTCAAAATTAAAATTAATAATGTACTTTTGAAAGCATGTGCTCACTTTCCCTACAACTCCAAGCTCCGTAGGTCTGTTTTAGAGCCCAGTGGAGAAAGGGGTTATAACAGCAGTGCCACGGAACTGGAAGTTAAGAAGACCACGTGATCGTTTCTGCCTCTTCTTTAGAGTCACATTGTGGAACAGGAAATTTGACCCGGATGTGAAAAGAAAATAGGATTGGACCATGCATGATGGCTTATGCCTGTCATCCCAGTATTTTGGGAGGCCAAGACAGGAGGATCACCAGAGGCCAGGAGTTTGAGACCAGCCTGGGCAACATAGCAAGACCCTATCTCTACAAAAAATTAGCCAGATGTGGTAGTGAGTGCCTGTAACACCAGCTACTTGGGAGGCTGAGGCAGAAGGCCTGCTTGAGCCCAGGAGTTTGAGGCTGCAGTAAGTTATGGTTATGCCAGCACACTACAATCTAGGTGATAGAGCAAGACCCTGTTGAATAAGAAGAGGAGGAGGAGGAGAGGAAAAAGAAGAAAAGGAGTGAAGGAGTGGAGGGAGGGAGAGAGAAAGGGAGGGAGCGGGGAAGGACTGGTACTCTATCTTGGGAGGTAGAGGAAGCTTAAGTGAAATCCTGGTACAACTCCATGAGGGCTCATGCTCGGGATAGTGGAAGACCAAAGTATCAGATAGCCATGTGACCGTTGGGAGTGCCACGCCCAAACACCTCTGTGTGAATGACAGCAAGATACTCTGTGAGTGGCTGCAGTCTGGCGGCTTTATGCTCGGCCAGCTGAGTGCAAGCTGGATTTTGCCTCCATTGGCACCCATATTTGGGAGCCCTCTTGCAGATCCCTCACGTAGGTTCTAAGCGGCACCCCTGCCATGGACTTCGCCTCCTGAATGAAGGTGAGGCTGGGCCCCTCGACAATGAGTCCAGACCCGCTAAGGTGCTGGCTGAAGGTAACTAGATCGTGGAAGGGACAGTGGAGGAGAGAACTCAGAAACGCCAGCTGGGCTGTCATGCCCAGTTGGAGAAACAAAGACCTCGAGGGGAGAACCATCCAGAAAACAAAATGTATTTATAAAAAATTGTGTATTTATTATTACATGTTTAAACTTCAGTCATCTTCAAAGTACTCTCTGTTGGATGCAATACTCCTATCAAGATGCTTTTTCCACCATTCAGAACAGTTTTTGAACTCGTCCGTGTTGATGCCTTTTAGTCCTTCCACTGTTTTTTGTTTTGCCTCTTCCATATCAGCTAAATGTTTCCCTTTGAGGAGTTTTTTCATCCAAGGAAACAACAACAACAAAAAAGTCGCTTGGGAAGGGAAGAGATCCGGTGAATAGGGAGGGTAGGACATGGGGGTCATGTCGTTTTTGGTCGGTGCAGTGTGGGCTGGTGATTTTCATGGTGGAAAACTATTTACCTTTTTGCCACGACTCAGGACATTTCTTCTGCAAATCATGACTTTCTTAAAACTTCCAGATAAAAACTTTGGTTGACTGTTTGATCCAGAAGAACAAATTCTGAGGTTTTTTTTTTGAATGGGCCCACCCTCCAGAAAAAGATTATTCCAGGTTTTTTGGGGGGTGCCCCTCGTATATCTTTTCATGACTTAAATGATTTTCCCTGCTCTAGCTTCCTCCGTTCCCTTACTATCATACAGTCAGTATGTTGGCTGTGGTTTAGTTTCTCCTAAAGGAGTAGACACTGAGTCAGAGCCAGTGTTAAATGAATCAGCTTAAATATTGGAGACCATTGGTGTCAGGGTGTCACTTCTTGTTTTTATTTATTTATTTTTATTTTAAAGATATGGGGTACAGTTCAGGGTGAGGTATGCAAATGGTCATTATGCAGGTACCCTTGTTGATGAGATGTGCCCCCCCTCCACTGGCAGATTCCCACTACTGCCAATCCCTTATAGTATTATGATAATCATTCAAGGTCCGCTTATGAGTGAGAATGTGTGGTACTCAGTTCTTTGTTTCTGCGATAGATCACTGAGTATTATACATTCTAAGTCCATTCAAGATACTGTAAAGTTCATAATTTTGTCCTTTATGGCTGCGTAATATTCAATCGTGTATATGTATCACGTTTTTTTAAATCCAGTCCTCTCTCAACGATGTCATTTCTAGACGCAGTAGTTGGGTGTGATGCTGGTTCTCCCACTGGTGAAGAAATGAGTGTGTGTGTGTGTGTGTGTGTGTGTGTGTGTGTGTGTGTGTGTGTACAATCTAAGGGTAAACTGAAACGATCTCCTCTGCCCAGTACCACTTCCCAGTCTTCATGTAACTGCTATCCCAGGCAAAGAACTGGGCACATGAACCAGGCTGGGCCAGTCGGACAGACTACGTCACCCTAACACCAACAAAGTTTCATCAGAGAATGCAGACCTGATTAAAGAAGGCTTAGGTTGGGTCGACAGAGTCTCTCAGGGTTTGGAACCTGAAGAGAAACCTGAACAGAAACCTGCAGAGAGAGAAGGCAGTTGGAGCTGAAGTCATTGGACGTGAGTTTCTGAAAGAAAGAGACGGTCCTGTGTTACTGTTGCCAAGCTCCCCAGAGAATCCATCTCCTGTCTTTCCCACTGCTTGGTAGTGAACCATTCACCAGCATGCTTCCAAAGAATCCCCTTTGTGCTTCAGTTCATTGCATGGATTTCTATTGCTTGCAGCCAAAGAACCTTAGCTACTATAACTATGTAAAAATTCAAAGAAAAAAAAAAGAAGCTCCTAGATACTTTAAGAAAAATAGCAAGATACAGAATGGTGTGTATATTACCATTTGTGTAGGAAAATAAAATGGAGCATTCTTGCATAAGCGTAGAATACCTCTAGCCCAATACTCAAGAAACTGTAAATAGAGTGGGGGAGGGTTGGGGGTGGGAGACAGGCCTCCTTTTTTGCTGTTCCTATCTGAATTTTGAACATGGCCATTATTCTGAAAGTAAAGGTTTTTAAATAAATGAATTAAGTAGATATGTAAGCGGGGACCCCCAAAATGAAATTTATCTATAAGAAATTGTGTTTATTCTTACATGTTTAAGCTTCAGTCACCTACAAAGTACTCTCCATTTGATGCAATACACCTCTTGAGACACTTTTTCCACTGCTCAAAACCATTTTTTAATTCATCAATTTTGATGCCTTTTAGTGTTTCTGTTGTTTCTTGTTTCACCATCAGCAAAATATTTCCCTTTGAGGACTTTTTTCACACTGGGGGGAAAAAAGTTCCTCGGGATAAGATCAGGTGAATAGGGAGGGTGCCTATTTGCCATTTTCGGTCAAAAAATGCCTATTATGCCATTTTCGGTCAAAAAATGCTGAATACTCAGCACAGTGTGGGCAGGTGCATGTATAATTATCCATCATGACACGGGCAGACATGTTGAAGAAATCTCCCAAAAAAATTCACTGAAGCCAAACTCAACCTCTACTAGCAAATCTGGCTGGTACACTGATGCCAATTGGGTTCCTAGAGCACTTGCTTAGCAGAGGAAGCCTGTATTACAAGTGGCCAGCCCTCCAAAAAATAATTCCAGGGTTTTTTTCGGTCCCCCCTTGTATATGCTGCTGTAGTTTGGATATTTGATTCTTCAAACCTCATGCTGAAATTTGATCCCCAGTATTAGAGGTGGGATCTAATAGGAAGTGTTAGGATCACGGGGGCAGATCCCTCATGAATAGATGAATGCCCTCCCAGAGAAAGAAGGGTAAGTGAGTAAGTGAGTTCTTACTCTCTTAGCTACTGTGAGAGCTGGGTGTTCAAAAGAACCTGGCACCTCCTTCCTCTCTCTCTCTCTCTCTCTCTCTCTCTCTCTCTCTCTCTCTCTCTCACTTCCCCTCTCACTATGTGATCTCTGCACACTCCAGCTCCCCTTGAACTTCCATCATGAATGGAAGCAGCTTGAGGCACTCACCAGAAGCTAATTCTGGCACCACACTTCTGGCACAGCCTGCAGAACCATGAGTCAAGTAAACCCTTTTTCTTTATAAATTACCCAGCCTCAGGTATTCCTTTATAGTAACATACAATGAACTAAGACATGCATTCATATACAAATGATGTATTGTCTTATGAAAAAAGCAAACTGGGAAACTAAGCAAAATACAACGGCATTGGTGTGTGATTTCTCAAGTATTCATGTGTGTACTTGTGTGTGTGGAAGGGCATGGTGTAGGTGTGAGTACATAAAACACCATCTGGAACTAGCTATCAGACTGGTGGTAGCAGTGGTTGTCTCTGGGATGGAGATGGGAGGGTATAATTAATACATTTCTTTTTGTACATACTCCTTTTTTTTTTTTTTCTATTTTTGAGTTGGAGCCTCACTCTGTCGCCCAGACTGGAGTGCAGTGACCACTCCCGGCCACCGCAGCCTCGACCCGCTGGGCTCCGGCGATCCTTCCGCCTCAGCCTTCCAAGTAGCTGGAACTACAGGCGTGTGCTACCACGCCCGGCTCATTTTGATTTATTGTAGAGATGAGGTCTTGCCAAGTTGCCCAGGCGGGTCTCGAACCCGCAGACTCAGGCAATCCACTCACCTCAGCCTCCCAAAGGCACAGGATTACAGGCTGAGCCAGTGAGTCTGGCTCATACCCCTTTTAAATTTTAATTTTATTATAAGATGTGGGGTACAAGTAAGGATTAACCACACAAGTAGGCTGCATGCAGGTGAAGTTTGCGCCTCCAGCTGGCCCTCACTTTCCCTGGTTAAGACCAGGTATCCTTTGTGTTGTTACATCCGCCCCCCCTTCCCCTTCCCTGACAGTGTCCAGAGACTGCTGATCCCTCCCTTGTGCTAATGTGATTAATGTTCAGGTCCCACTTATGAGTGAGAACATGTGGTATTCAGTTATTTGTTTCTGTGATAGATCATTAAGTAGGATTGTCTCCAACTCCATCCAATTTTCTCAAAGTCCGTGATTTTGTCCTTTTTTATGACTGCACAGTATTCCATCATGTATATGAACCACATTTTCTTTATCCAGTCCACTTTTGATGGGCAGTGGGTCGGTTCCATATTTTTGCTATTGTGAATAGTGCAGCTATAAACATGTGTGTGCAGGTGTCTTTTTTGTACAATGATTTAAAATGTTCCTTCAGGTATTGTTGGATTGTATGGAAGGTCAATTTTTAGTTCTATTAGGAGTTGCCACACTGCTGGGACCTCATAAAATGGAAAAGCTTTTGCATAGCAAAATAAACCATCAAGAGAGTAGGGAGACAAGCCACAGAATGGGAAAAAAGTATTTGCTAATTTTGTATCTGGCAAGGCCTAACATCCAGGATCTACAAGGAACTCAAATGAGCTGAAAGGAAACAAACAAACAACCCTATTAAAAAATGGGCAGAGGACATGAATAGACACTTGTCAAAAGAAGACATACAAGCAGCCAAGAGATACAAGAAAAAATGCTCAGCCTCACTAACCATCAGAGAAATGCAAATCGAAATGACAATGAGATACCACCTAACTCCAGTAAGAATGGCCATCATTAATAAATCAAATAACAACAGATGCTGGCATGGGTGTGAAGAAAAGGGAACACTTCTACACTGTTGGTGGGAGTACAAGTTAGTTCAACCTGTACGTACTCTTGAAATATAAAAGTGTAAGACTTTGTAACAAAAAACAATCTGTAAAAAAGCAAACAATATATAGGGAGCAAATACTGTGACGTATCCCCACCCACTCCGTTCTTTTTCCTCTCACATGCTCACAAGGGCTCAAAGTGGTGGAATTACTCACGTGTTTGTGGCAATGCTGGTGGGAAGACACCTACCTCACTGCCAGTCATATAAAAGCATGGCACATACAACTGTGTGTATACCACATATAATACTTGAAGTGATAATAAATGACTGTATTGCTGGTTTATGTATTTACTACACTACATTTTTAACCATTATTTTAGAGTGTATTTCTACTTATAAAAAAAAGTTGTGTACGACAGCCTCCGTTTTTCAGAAGGAGGTGTCCCAGAAGGAGGCATTGTTGTCATATGCGATGGCAGCTCCATGCATGTCATTGCCCCTGAAGACCTTCCCAGGGGACAAGATATGGAAGACAGTGATATTGATGATCCCAGCACTATGTAGGCCCAGGCTGATGTGTGTGTCTGTGTCTTAGTTCTGATTCTAAAAGTTTCAAAAGCAAAAGAAAAAAGCTTTTTAGGAATAAAGCTATAAAAAAAAGAAAGAGTTTTATACAACTGTACAATGTGAGTTTTAAGCTGTGTTATTACAAAACAGAGTCAAAAAGTTAAAACAAAAAGTTTATAATGTAAAAAAGTTACAGTACCCTAAGGTTAATTTATTATACTGAAGAAAGAAAACTCTTTTTAAAAAATACATTTGGTGCCACCTAAGTATGTAGTGTTTATAAAATCTACATTAGTGCACGATAATGTCTTAGGCCTTCACAGTCACACACCACTCACACACAACTCGCCCAAAGCAACTTCCAGTTAGTCCTGCAAGCTCCATTCCGGGTAAGTATCCTGTAGGAGTGAACCTGTTTTTATATTTTATACTGTATTTTCGCCTTAAATTTTCTATGTCTAGACATACAATACTTACCATTGTCTTACAACTACCTACAGTATTGAGTAGAGGTGTGCAGCCTAGGACCGATCAGCTAGACCATAAAACGTCGTGTGTAGCAGGCTGGAAAATCTAGGTTTGTGTAAGTATTTTGTGATGTTCACACAGTGACAAAATTGCATAACAATGCATTTCTCAGAACAAATCCCTGATGTCAAGTAATGCATGACTCTTTTAACTAAAGTGCTCAACATCATTAGTCATCAAGGAATTGCAAATTAGAGTAAAAATGAGATACTGCACACCCACTGGAAGAGCTAAAACGAAAGTGTCAACTCCAAATTGTAGTGAAGAGGTAGCCCAAGCAGAATTATTATATATTGTTGGTGGGAGCATAAAATGATAAAATGGCAAAACCACTTTAGCACACTTTTTCTTTTTCTCTCTCTTTCTTTTTCTTTTTCCTTCTTTTTTCTTTCTTTCTTTTTTTTTTTTTTTTTTTGGTGTTAGTGCAAGTCTTACTCTGTCACCAGACTGGAGTGCAGTGGCATGAATACAGCTCATCACAGCCTCGACGTCCTGGGATCAGGCAATCCTTCCACCTCAGCCTCCTGAGTAGCTGGGACTACAGGTCCACACTGCCACTCCCAGCTATTTTTAAAAAAATTATTTTGTAAGCTGGGCATGGTGGCTCACACCTGTAATGACAGCATATTGGGAGGCAGAGATGAGAGGATTGCCTGAATTCAGGGGTTCAAGACCAGCCCGAGCAACATGGCGAGACCTCGCCTCTACAATAAGTCAAAAACTTAGCCAGGCATGGTGGTGCACATCTGCAGTTCCAGCTACCTGGAAGGCTGAGGCAGAGGCATCGCCTGAGCCCAGCAGGTCAAGGCTGTGGTGGTAGTGAGCATACGACTGCACTCCAACCTGGGTGACAGAATGAGAATCCCAACTAAAAAAAAAAATTATTGCACCTGTAGTTCCAGCTACTTGGAAGGCTGAGGCAGAAGGATCACCGGAGCCCAGCGGGTCGAGGCTGTGGTGGCCAGGAGCGTGCCACTGCACTCCAGTCTGGGTGACAGAGTGAGACTCCAACTAAAAAAAAAAAATTATTTTGTAGAGTTGAGGTTTCTATGTTGCCCAAGCTGGTCTCAAACTCCTGGGCTCAGGTAATCCTTCCACCTCAGCCTCCCAAGTAGCTGGGACTACAGGCCCACATCACCAAGCCCAGCTATTTTTTTAAAAAATTATTTTGTAGAGGCGAGGTCTTGCTATGTTGCCCAGACTGGTCTCAGACTCCTGGACTCAAGCAATCTTCCCACCTCAGCCTCTCAAAATGCTGGGTTTACAGACATGAGCCACCATGGCCAGCCTAGCAGTTTCTTACAAAACTAAACATACACCTACCTTATGATCCAGTAATTCCAATCCTAAATATTTACCCAAGAGAAACAAAAGCATTTGTCCACAGTAAAACTTGTACAAAAGTGTTCCTAAGGTTCATAATTTATAATTGCTTCGTAGTAGGAAAAGTCCATTAGTCCATCAATAGAAGACCTTGGTGTGGACATAAAATTGTAGACCTGATGGAGATGCCATCCAGAAGTCCCCAAGAAGGACAGGCTGGCCGGCAATCTGCAAGTAACTTCCACCTCCCACTCCACAGGGTTCACCTGCGCTACAGAGAAAGACATGTCCCTCCGGGTGTGGCCTGTGTCTGGTGGCTGAGCAACTATTTCTGCCCCTGGTGGTGGACAGTTCTTCCTCTGAGTTCCCCACTGAGTTGGCAGGGGCTCTGACTGGCCTGCGTGGCGTTCAGCTTCTTCCTCTTTTTCTACTTCAAGCCTCCTTATACCTGCTTCCTTTCATGGGTGATGATCCCTAGTAAGTTTCCTGCACCCAAAACTTGATCTCATCACCTGTTCATAGACAATCCAGTTGTGTCAGGGAAAGGTCTGAACAAGTAGGCGATTGGACAGGATTTGGGAGCTACCTCCCTCACTGCCCAGCTGGCAATGTGGACATCTCTTGCAGTTGATGTTTCTATTGTTAAAACGTTCGCTGGTGGTAGGTCAGGAGGGTGGGCTCATGGAAGGGGCTGCATTAGGGGTGCATCATGTCCTGTGTTTGAGTCTTCTGGAAGAAGTAGTAGAGATAAGGATCGGGTGTTCTATGGCTGTTGCCTGTGCTGAAATGGCTTCTGGGAAGTCTGGGAGGAGCAATGGTTCATGGGAGTAAGCTGAAATGCCCTTATGGGATAGTGGGTCTTTCAGGAACTTTTCCAGCTGGTCTTAGCTGTATGAGGAAAGAACTCAAGTTCCAGGTTTTCAGGGGAAGATCTCCTCTCTGCCCTGAAGCTCAGCAGTAGTCTTAGTTCCCCTGCTAACTAGTAGCAACATCTCGGCCAACACAGCTCCTCCACGTCACGGCAGTTGGTTCAGCAGCAACAGTGGCCATGTGGCCGTGTCACTGACTCCATGACTGACCCCCCTCTGGAAACCTGCTTTCTTTCATTGCCAGGCCTCTAAAGAAGCAGGACCTACCACACAGGACAGGAAGCAACAAGTGGCAAGCGGGTCATCATCTGCCACAGTGGTAGTTCCCACTTCTATTTTCTCCCCTTCAGTCTTGAACCCATTTGTTTCTGCTTCTGGGAGAAACTACACCACAGATTGGCTATTCTTCTAAAGAAGAAAATTCTAACTTCACTTGTGACTCTCCCAACTGGTATCCTAAAGAGTCTTCAAAAGGTCACTCCGCCATTCTCCAAGACCAGTGACTTCTAGCTGATGGGGTCTGTTGTAAGAATAGTGAATCCCTTGAGCATATCGTCTCACCTTTTTTGCTGTAAAATAAATTTCTGCCAGAAGCAAACTTGTAAAGAATAACATGGTGATGAATAAGATGTGCAGTGAGTCCATGAGGAGAGACACCAGAAGAGTGGTGGACATAAAAGGCATATCTATACCTAGAATAAGTGTCTACTCCAATGAGGACAAACTCCTGCCCTCTGCATTATGGAAGGAGTCCAGTGCAATCAACCAGCTGCTAGGAGGTTGGCTGCTCCCTTCAAGGCGTGGCGCTCAGTTGGGGCTGCATATTGACCTCTATGGTGAGCAGGCTGGACATTCCACAGTGGTAGTGGTACTGGCAGCCAGATCAGCATTTATGGCAATGTCCATGCTTGCCTAACCTCCATTCCAGCTATCATGGTCATTTTCTACACAAGTCCACTGAGAGGTAGGAGACAGGTGCTCACAGAGGTCTACACAGTGAGTCAAATTTTCCACCTGGTTATTGGGAACCTCTTCTGCCATGGGCTCCCTCTGGCAAACACTCATATGGGACACCAATTTCTTATACTCTGTGCACTCTAAGAGATTTATTCATACACCTCTTGACTAGACCTGAGGGTGATGGCCACATTGCACCCTGAACTAGCAGGAAAACCTGCTCTTGTTCTTGGTGCCACTCAGAAGTGCCAGTTTTACAGATTTATTGGTAAATGGGTAGAGAAGTACACTCAAGTATGGTAGAGTAGGGAACAGTGTTGTTTATTGTCCAAGTCCAGGAACTTTTAAGTGAAAGGGGCACTCTTTAAGATTACATCAAAAATCAAGACAACAGGCATAACCTTGCACAGTTCCAGGCAAATTAGTCATTCTAGATATATATGTATGCATATTGTCTCCAAGATTCAAAGAAGTCCACCAAGCATTTTGATTTTGTCTTGATTTTTGTAAGGGAGTGCAAATTATTGCATTACCCAGTTGATGCACTATGTTAAAGTTTTAATTATAGTCTGACTATTCTCTCCATGGCTCAAGGTTTTCTCCTGCATTAAGACTGAAAGGGCGAAAAGCCAACAAGGAATGTCTTCAGACTTTTCACCCTTTCAAAGACAAATGCAGCGTCAGTGTGGGAAGGGTAAAGACAGTTACCCAATGGCATCTGTGACTGAGGAAAAACTAATATGAAGTGTTGAAGAACTGGGTGAGATGCAGGACAAATAGCCTCAGGACTACTTGTATGAACTGGAAAATCACTCAGCCAATCAATATCAGCTATGAGATGTGAAAGTCCTTCTCTTACTTATGGTTGAATTTTGTTGCTGCCTGATAAAAAGGTCTTATTTTCCTCCTACTCAACTTGTCCACCTCCCCGAGTTTTTTCTTATACTGAGGAAGAGCAACTATACTCTGTGTAAAGGTACGAGGGGGAGCCCCCTCCCCTGCAAAAACAAGAATTCTCTTTTGGAGGGCAAGACACTTGGAATTTGTTCCTCTGGATTAAACAGTCAACCAAAGTTTTTATCTGGAAGTTTTGAGAAGGTTGTGTCACAATTTGCGGAAGAAACGTTCCCAGTTGTGGCAACTTGTTCTTCCACCTTGATAACACACTTGTGCACACCACACGGAGTGTTCAGAAGTTTTTGAGAAAAAACTCACCCTCCCTATTCACCTGATCTCACCTGAGTGACTTTTTAAAAAATGTCCCCAGATGAAAAAGGTCCTCAAAGGGAAACATTTTGCCAATGTGAAAGAGGTGAAATAAAAAATGGCAGAAGCACTAAAAAGCATCAAAAATAACTAGTTCAAAAACTGTTTTGAGCAGTGGAAAAAGCATTTTGATAGGCATATTACATCCAATGACGTATACTTTGAAGGTGATGGAAGTTTAAACATGTGAGAATAAATACACATTTTAAAAATAAATAGATTTCAGGGGTTTTTTTTGAGTCCCCCGTCGTATAATTATAGTCAAGGAATATTGTGTAGTGTAGATGTATGTATATGTGGACAGGGAAGGAATGATGAGGGAAAATAACTTTTATGTCAGATATTCTGAAAACTCTGAAAGAATATTGCATTACCTATCTTTGTATGTGTACACTTTACCTGATTTACTACCATACCCTCTGCTTTTAAAAATATAACCTCATTTGCTTTTCAAGTTTATGCTACCAGTTTACTTACATATAAGCTAGTTTACTTATTGAAAGTTACGGTGAGGATGTGGTTTTTTGGGTTGTACTCAAGTGTGAAAGAGAACTGTGAAATTAATATATTAAAAACTGAGGTGAACTTCTGCTTCTGGGCAAATAGAGTCATAGGGACCAGATTTACCTTCCCATATACACAACAGCAATACAAAGACACATGTGAAAGAACAGTTCTCAAGATACTGGACAGCAGGCAACAAAGGATAATGACCCCTGAGTGATAGAAAAACGAGGTCAACCCTATAACTGTACCATGCATGGAGGAAGTTTCTAGGCCACAGTATAGGAAATGGGAATCCAGGCAGAGCCTCTGAAGTTCTCATGAGCTGGGGAGACAAAACTGCTTGGGAGTCTGAGGAGGTCAAGGCAGCTAGAGTTTACAAGGGAAAGTACTGGAGAGGAGAGTTCATAAAGGAGAGGGTCACTATCAAATATTCAGTTGAATACAGATCAGTGAATGTTTGTAAGTAAACTACTCAAGGCTAGGACAAGCAGTCCATGAGAGGGTGAAATGAAACCTTCTTCAGAGCTCACACACCTGTGCCTTTTTTTCTAGCCACCATGGAAAAGCCAACAATTCACAAAACATCAGACAGAGTACTTAAAAGCCTTTTGCCTCAGTAGAAGGGCAAATTTAACCCTAGACTAAATAGCACTCTGAATCCAACAAAGATTTAAAACAAGACCCAGAAGGAACACACTGTTTCCAAGCAACCTAATCACATTTTAGAACAAAATTCAACAGTGATCACAGGAATCAAATGATGCACAGCACCACCAGATAAAATTCACAATGTCTGGCACTCAATCAAAAATTAGATCACATGCAAAAAAGTGGAAAAATACAAGCCATCGTGAGGAGAAAGATGAATTGGTAAAAAAGGACCCAGTAATGTCAGAGACGACAGAACTAGTAGCTAAGTACAATAAATATTATTCCATATGCTCATAACTAGAGGAAAGATTGAATATGTTAAGTAGAGACATGGAAAGCATACAAAAGACCCAAAACAAGTAGATAGAGGTGAAACTACAATGTCTGAAATGAAAACTCCATTGGATGGGATTAATGGTATATTAGGTATTGCAAAAGAAAATATTGATGAACTTTAAGACATAGCGATAGAAACTATTCAAAATGAACTACACAGAGTAAAAATAGAACAGTAGTGAGCTCTGGAACAAATTCAAGTAACCAAATACACTTGCAATTGGGGTTCCCAAAAAACGGGGAAGGGTAGAGAAAAATATTTGAAGATGTAATGATCATAAATTTTCCAAATAGAATGAAAACTAGAATTCCAAGAATTGAAAACATAAAGGCATAAAAGAAAACTACATCAAGACACATAAAAATAAATTGCTTTAAACCAATGATGAAGAGACAATATTAAAAGCAGTCAAATTAAAAAAAGACAGTACATTCGGAGAAACAACAGTAAGGTTAAAAGCAGATCTCATCACAAACAATGGAAGCCAAAAGACAGTGAAACAGCATCTTTAAGTACAGAAAGAAAAACACAATTTTCAACCCGTTTCTTTACCCAGCTAAAATATCTTGAAAATGAAATATCCTTGCCAAGGTTTTCATCTTCATATTCCCAGCAACCTCACCAGCCATGCCCTTCCTTGCACACAGGGTCCTCTAGGGAGAGTTTCCCAGCTATGGAACCTGAGTCCCCTGCTGTAATCACCACTACCTTGAACCCCTTGTGAGGGAAAAGAACTGACTAGGGTCACGATGAGGCACTGTTGTTTTTGCATATTATTTTGAAGTTTTTCTAGATATATTTTCTGGTACAAGGTTACACACTTTGTATTTATTTTCTCTTTTTTTTTTTTTTTTAGATTAGGAAATATAGTTTATTTAGAAAGTAAGAGAGAGATTCACTTCCCCAAGGTAGGGGAGGGGGGCCAAAGCCAGGAAACATGGCAACAGCTAAAGCTCAAAGAGCACATGGCCATACCAGAGTCAAGTAAGGCAATCCACTTTGTATTTCTTAAGAAAATGTACAAAAAGGAAAAGCAATATCTAAACTACATCTTCCCTTACTTTTACTTAATGGCGAAAGCCTAAATATTCTCCCCTTAAGATTATAAGTAAGGCAAGGATGTTAATTCTTACTACTTCTATCCTGAAGGGTGTAGCCAAATGCAGTAACTTAAGAAAGAGAAATAAATAGTATATATATAGCAGAACAGAAGAATTAAAACTCTCTTGATCTTTCTTTCTTTCTTTCTTGCCAACCAACAGTTTCATTGTCAACTCAACATGCCCACTCTGTCTCAGGGGGCTATGGACAATGGGTGTCTGGGGTCCATGGAAGAGAGGGGACAGCTGGGGCTACCACCAGGGCCTGGGTGGTCAGAGATAGGGTCTGGGGGGGGGGGTCAGCCAAGGGCATGGAAGCCATGGAGGCTGAGGAGCTGGGCTTGGGCTCCCCCGGCTCATCTATAGCAGGCCAGTGAGGGCAATAAACTTGGGCCCTGTGAGCATGACTGTGGAGCTGCCCAGGGACGGGCTGGGAACCACCCAGGGGGACATGGCAGGGGGTGGGAGCAGCAGCTTCAAGGAACCCATCACCTGCTGGGAGGCCTTGGACAGGTACAGGGAAACACGCTACCCCCAAGGGGCAGCAGAGGGTCCAAGAGAAAGACACTTTCCCAGCATATCATCAGGGCCCCTGGGGAGAAGACACCACGAGGACAGCGGCCCGGGTTTCCCACACCTCGATGCTACTTCCTTGTGGAGCTGGTGTGTCCCTGGGCTCCTGCCCTCTATTCTGATGCCCTGCTGCAGGGACCAGGGTCCTGAAGCCCCTGCCTGAGGCTGCCTTGTACAGAGGCCAGAACGAGGGATGACACAGTGTCCAGCCTGAGAAGGAGGTGCCAGAGCCACAGCTGGCCCTGCATGCCAGCCAAGGTCCTGTTTTGACCTGGTAGTTGGGATCCCAGGGTGCTAGCAGGGTCATTCTTGAAGGGGCTACTTCCCATGCCAACTGAGGTGAAGGGAACCTGGGGAGACATTTTCCTGTGGAGGTGTTCCTGCCCCCCCACCAGGCTTCCTCTCCTGAGCTCCAGGCCTCCCCAGGGTCACAGCTCACTGTGGGGCCTGGCAGCCAGGGCAACATGCCATGTCTAGGGTGCAGGGCAGTGCCGCTGTGTCCCCACCGCCTTTCCAGGTGCGCCTTGGGCTCCCTCAGTGCCCCGAGCCTACCTCTGAGAGCCTCACAGAGACACCGATGCCTGGCAAATCTCCCCAGCTAAGTCTCTTGATTTTCAATTGGCATGCTTTTCTATGTAGAATATCCTTTATAATCTATGAATATGTACCAGAACTATTGAACAAGCTTAGCAAGGTGTTGTAGAATATAATACTAATACACAAGATTATTTATATTGTTAATACTGACAATGAACAATCAGAAAAAGAAATTTTTAAAAAATTAAATAGCATCAAAATTTGAAACATATGGGGATAAAGCTGATAGAAGATATGCAAGATGTGTACACTGAAAACTACAAAATATGATTGAGATTTCTCAAATCTCAAAGATTTAAATGGAAACTTACCATGATAAAGAACTGGAATATTCAGTATTTTTAAAATGTCATTCTCCAAGTTTTATAATAAAGCTGCCATGAAAACTCATCATATTTACTGCTCTCTATCCAGCTTCAGATGTCAAAGAAGACCAAGGAGCTGAGACATTTATCCCCACTGGGTGGCAATGAGCTCTTCACTCCTGGTAGTGTCATTGGAGACCATATGGGGAGTCTGGACTTCTGCCATCATCTCCTAGTATGAGGCAACTTTCCTTTTCCCTATTGAGATGGTATCAAAATGGAGGCCTAGTGTGATGCCACAATCCCCACCCCCACCTATGCCACAGTAATATTGGATGTCAATGGAAGTGGAGTGAGGAACCTGGACTTCGACCCTCACCTGCAGTAATGAGGAAGCACCCTCCTTTGACAGAATGGTATCAGATGAAACCAGCTAAAATAGAGGGTTTAAATAAGTTAGAGTTGTATAACCAATATCCTAAATTTCCAGGTTTTACTAAACTATTGTTCATTGTACCAAGAACCAGGGAAATCTCAAACTAAATGAAAAAAAAAACAAACCACTTCAATTAATGCCAACACCAACATAGGTATTCGAATCATTTTACGAAGACTTTTAAGCAGCCATCCTAAAAGCCTCAAAATACAATTGTAAACTTGAAGCAAATGAAAAAATATGATGTCTCAGCAAGGAAATAAAAGATATCAATAGGAACCAAATGGAAATTTTAAAAATGAAAAATATAATAACTAATATTTAAAATTAATAGATGAATTTGATAACAGAATGGAGGAGCCAGATGAAAAAAAAATCAGTGAACCAGAAGATAGAACAATACAAACCACCCAATATGAAAAATAGAGAGAAAACGTTGAAAAGATGAACAGAGCTTCAGGGACCAGAATGTAGTTTGGAGGTAAAATTAACTAAATTTTCTTATGTATTAGATATGAGGCTAAAGGAAAAAAGGAATTCAGAATGATTTCTAAGATGTTGACCTGAGCAGCTAGGTAAATGGATGCTGAGAACCAGAAGACTAGAAAACAGAAAGGAGTTGACAATTAATAGCCTGGCTTTAGAAATGTTTAATTTGAGATCAAATTAAGGTGAGTTCCTCTAAGGTCAATTTCTCTTGTCTCAACCTTTTCATTGGTTACTTCTCCTACAAATGTGTTAATACTTCCTCTTTCTTAAAAGTCTAGAAAGAATCCCTGGTCCTTGGCTAAAGTACATATGAAGTCTAATAAATACATAAATAAACAGGAATTGTTGCTTTAGGGATGACACTAGCTGGGAGAAAATACCCTAAAAGAGTGGGGTCCTATTTTTATAGAATGTGGTTTATGCTTTGAATTAGAGACCACTATGTGGTACCATTCTGCCCTCCCCCACCACCTTCCCCACTGCTCCCAAGACAGCAGGCACAGGTTTGGAAATGAAAGTAAGAAGTGGAAGTGATGGTGAATCCTCTCACTTTTACACCCCACCTTCTCATGGAATTTTTGTTTCCCATCCTGTCAGCTTTCAGTTTGTTTGTTTGAAGATTTTAGTCTCCATGGTGTAGTGGTCAGGAAGTGGGAGAATGCTTCCGCCTGAGAAGTGGAAGACAAAAATGGTTCCACTGAATTGGAAGATGAGACTGCCATAGAGCCATATGGGGCTTCTTTTGCCTGTGAAACAACATACATGAAAGGAAGGGGTGGTGGTATTAGCTTAATGGTTGAAGTGGTTGATTCTGATGACCAGTCTGAAATTAGAGGCAAGGAAGACTACGTGTGGAACCCAGAAAACTCTCTGGGGTGCCTCCTCATATTTCCATGTCTAATGGTAAAGGTTAGTGGACACTACAGGAACCACAAGGGAGGATGACTGAGAGCTTGGGACTTTCAGGAATACTTATTTGGCTTGTTTTGCCAAGTAAAGAACACAGAGCAAATGAGATTCTGACTTAAAGCAAGAGAAATATGGAATGAGTCGTTGAGGAAGGAAACTATGGATATCAATTCCAACTTCATGCCTAACTGTGGAAAAGCAGACTGTAGTAGCTTTGCATATTTTCTTGTTATATGCATGGTTAATTTATATATACTAACTTTTCTTTTTCCTCCCTATTTTCATTTTATATGCAAGGTATTGGAAGTTAACTTGATAATTTAGTCTTTAATGGAACTATTAGTGAATTTTGCCCAGAAATTCATATAGCCAGAGATAGATACTATGAATATTAATACTATGCATCTTCTTATGGAGAAGGGTAAGAGAATCTTCACTTGTATGTATGGTAGCTATGTCTTGGTAGGTAGAAATACAACGTTGTTTTGTTGTAAAAGAATTCAAATACGTGTAGAAGAATGCATAATGAAGCTGGGAAGTCAAAGGTGTGGACTGTGACAGTTATCAATGTATTACCTCCCAGCTCCAAATTAACCTACCACAATAGACTAGATTTTTAAAGTATTTTTCTTTTCCGGTGAGCACAATGTTTTCTCAGTAGAAAGGAATAGTGCAGGAGGAGGGGGCTTCTCTTCCTGGTTCCTACTGGAGTGCAGTGACTCAATGATGTGATTGTAGCATTATCTGGCAGTGTTCTGCCCTAGCTGCATGCCTAAAACATATAGCCCCATAACAACCTTGCATCTAGACTGCTGCATACCTTCCTCTGACCCTGTCAACAACACTGTGTACTCCAGGCTTTGCATTTTTGGTGGCACCTCAAATCCTTCTGCTTGTCTACAAGTCGGTGGTGACCCAGCTGTGCCCCAAGTACCTTCCAAGGTGTACACCTACCCTCTATGTCTAATGGTGGCACCCTGACTCCCTCTGTGTGTCCACCCACCTGTTTCAGTTCACCTGCACCCTGCAGGCTTGCTTTCTGCTTGGCTAGTAACTTTGGATCATCCTAGACAACTCAGCAGACTGTAGTCACACCTTCTTCAACTAGGTTTGAATCCCAGTCTTGGAGAGGTAGCCCTCTTTCCAAGTTTGACCCTCTTCGAATACTTTTTCTCAGTCCTCAGATACCCTTTAGAATTCTCTTCACATGTTGTAATAACTTTCTTATCATAGTTTAATCATTCCTTATAGTTAACTTCCCTTGTTTAAATGACTGTTATAGTTTCTGTCCTCTGATTTGACAGATTGACATGTATGCATTGTTGGATGTGATTTGCTAATATTTGGTAAAGAAAGTTTACATATTTGTTCATTAAGGAATCCATCTATAATTTTGGTAATGTCATGGGTATAGGTATTAGAATAGTGCTGGCTTTATAGAAAATGCTGGAATATGTTTCCTACTCTATTTTCTGAAAGTTTTTGTGAAAATTGGTGTTATTTTTCCTTTAACTTTTGATTTAATTCAATAGTGAAACCTCTGGGTTCGGTGAAGAAAACCTCAAATCTAGATGATTTGGTAACATGTACACTTTTGATGATTAATTACATACAGTTCAATTTCTCTAATAGATATAGGGCTATGCAGGCTTTCTATTTTTTCTTCTGTCAATTTTGTAAATTGTATCTTCAGGAATTTGACTAATCAAATTGTTGGATTTATAGAAGTAATTATTCAAGATGTTCTCTTATTATCCTTTTAATGTTTGTAGGATCTGTAGTAGTAATCAATTTTTCTTTCCTAATATTCGTGATATGTGTCCTTTCTTTATTTCTTCATCTGTCCAGTTAGAGATTTCATCAATTTTGTTGGTCAATTCCAAAGAATACAGATCTTAACTTTGTCATTTCTCCCCCCATATTTTTGTGTTTTCTATTTCAATGATCTCTCTGCTCTTACCTTTGGTAATTTTTTCTTTCTACTTACTTTGAGTTTAACCTTTTCCTTTTATAGTTTATTAAGATAGAACTTTTACGTCTTTGATTTTTAGACATTTCCTTTTTTCTAATATAAGTAAAACTATAAAAATTATCTGTAAGCACTGCTCTAGGTCTAAATCACAAGTTACCATACACCATAATTTAAAATTTTAATATATTTCATTTTTAGATGAGTTTTAGGTTCACAAAAAAAAAGCAGAAAGTACAGAGAGTTCCTAAATCCCTCCTAACATAGTTTCTCCATTATTGGTACCTTGTATTTGTATGACTGATGAGTCAAATATTGTTACACTACTATTAACTAAAGTCCATCGTTTTACATTTACTCTTTTGTATTGTACATTCTATAGGTTTTGACAAAAGTGTAATGACTTTTATCCACCATTACAGTATGATACATAATTGTTCCACCATTCTAAAAATCTGTGTGTCACCTATTCACTCCTTTCTTCCCCCAACCCACCATTGAGTTTTTTGCTGTCCCCATAGTTTATTTATCTACCTATTGAGGATTACTTCCAAGTTTGGCAATTATGACTGAAGTTGTAATAAACATTGTCTGCAGTTTGAATATGAGATAATTAGGTATAGTTTTTTGTTTGTTAGTTTTGGTATTCATTCTGTGTTGTATCCTCTGAACTTCCTTGGATCTGTGGTTTGGTGCCTATGATTAATTTTGGAAAATTATCAGTCATTATTGCTTCAAATATTTCTTTTATTCCTTTCTGTCTTTCTTTTTGATATTCTCATTATGCATATGTGATACCTTTTATAATTGTCCCATGGTTCCTTAATACTCTGTTCCATCTTAATTTTTTTTTCTTTAGGGTACTTGAACTCTACAGAAAAAAAAAAAAGAAAATAATGTTGTTTTCTTTGTATTTCAGTTTTAGAAGTTTTTATTGACTTTTCTTCAGTTTTACTGATTTTTTTCCTTTACTGTGTCCAGTCTATTGAAAGGCACATCAAAGGCATTCTGTTATGGTGTCTTTTATTTCTAGGATTTCTTTTTTGTTCTTTCTTAGAGTTTCCATCTTTCTGCTTACATTCATAATCTTGCATACTGACCACTCTTTCCATTAGCATCCCAAGTATATTAATTATAGTTTTCAGTTTCCAGCATTTCAGCCATGTCTGAGTCTGGGTTCTGATGCTTGCTCTGTTTTTTCAGACTGTTTTATGTATTTTAGTGTGCCTTGTATTTTTGGTTGAAAGTCAGACGAGATGTGTTAGGCAAAAAGAACTGAGGTAACTAGGCCTTTAGTGTGAGATTTTATGTTAATCTAGCTAGAATATGATTATGTTTAGTGTTTGCCATAGGTGTAGGCAATAGATAATAAAATTTCCTTTGATATCCTTGTTTTTTGTCTCTTCTTTCTTGAGTCTCCCTAGAAATATCTTCTTAAATAAAGTCTGAATTCAATTGTGTTTTTATTATTATTAAGACTTGACAATATAGTTTATTTAAAACTGAAATAGAAAGAGAGATTGAGAGAGAAAGAAGATTCACCTCTGAGGGGGCCAAAGCTAGGAAACATGACCTGGCCATAACTCAAAGAGCACATGGCCACACCATAGCTTAGCAAGGCAATAGCCTGGCAATGGCCATGTTTCTATTATTATACAGAAACCCTATGGATATGGTGGTAAGAGGTGTGTGTGTGTGTGTGTGTGTGTGTGTGTGTGTGTGTGTGTGTTGGGGGAAAGTGTTCTCTAGTTCTATGATTAGGACTATGACTAGATCTCAGTCTTTTAGTGAGCCTGTGCCCCTTAGCTGTGACTTTCATAAGTCTATTGATGAGAACAGTTCTATTTTGATCTGTTTTGTCTCCCACCCCTCCCTTTTTCAGGTGAAACAGGAAGACTAAAGGGGTTGGAATTGGATATTTTCTTTTCCTTGCATGGAAAGCCAGAGCAGGGTGGAACTGAGTATTTCCCTTCTCCCAGATTAAGGCTCTGGTAAAATTCCTGTTGGCTAGTCTCTGAAAAAGTTCGTTTCCCTTGAGGAAGTTCTTGTTTAAAAAAGAATGCCCAGCCGGGCTCAGTGGCTCAGCCTGTAATCCCAGCACTTTGGAAGGCTGAGGTGAGTGGATTGCCTGAGCCCACGGGTTCGAGACCCGCCTGGGCAACTTGGTGAGACCTCATCTCTACAATAAAATACAAAATTAGCTGGGCGTGGTAGTGTGCGCCTGTAGTTCCAGCTACTTGGAAGGCTGAAGCGGAGGGATCACGGGCGCCCAGCAGGTTGAGGCTGCGGTGGCCGGGAGCGGCCACTGCACTCCAGTCTGGGTGACAGAGTGAGACTCTAACTCAAAAAAAAAAAAAAAGAATGTCCATGGCATATTTCAGAATAGCTACTTTTCCTCCTTCCCTTCTGGAAGCAAAGATTTTTTATCTGATCTTCACTGTGAGAACCTGGTGGAGCTCCTGGTGGCAAAACATTTAAAAGTGTGAGAGCCTCACTAAGCCCAAGCCTTTGACTCTCAGTTATTTCCATACTGAAACTCTAGCAGTCTGTCAGTAATGCTTTAAATGTAATTGCACCATGATCTAGCAATCCCATTTTGGGGTATATATCTAAAAGAATTCAAAGCAGAATCTCAAAGAGATATTTGCATGCCTATGTTCATTGCCTCATGATTTGCAATGACCAGGAGGTGGGAGCCGCCCAAATGTCCATTGACAGTGAATGGATTTTAAAAATGGGTATGTATACACAATGGAATATTTGGGAGCCATAATAAGAAAGAATGAAATTCTGTCACATGAAGAAACCTCAAGGACATTATGCTAAGCAAGATAAACTGGTCACAAAAGGACAAATACTGTATGATTCCATTCATATAAAATATCTAAAGTAGTCAAAACAGAAGCACAAAGGAGAAGAAAAGTGTTCCCAAGGGTTGGGGGAGGTGAAAGGGGGTTTTAGTGTTTAGTGAGTACAGAGTTTTAGTTGTAAGATGAAAATTTCTAGCGATCTACTATGCAACAATGTAATCTATACCTAATTGTACTATATACCTAAAAATGGTTAAAATGATAACCAATCATACCTAATACCAAAAAAAATGTAATCTAATACCTAACTGTACTATATACCTAAAAATGGTTAAAATGATAATGTAATGGTATGTGTTTTTACCACAATTTAAAAAATGCTAAGATTTTAATGGAGATTGTTTTGAATCTTTATTTATCTTCCACTGAGGAAGAACTGACATCTTCATAATGGGTCTTGAGGGCCATGAATAATGGTACATCTCTCCATTGACTTGGTTTTTAGAAATTCTCTCAGAAATATTTTATAGTTTTCAATGAAAGGGACTTTTACATCTTTTGGATCTTCTGTAACAATTCCATATTTTGGGGTTACTGTAAATGATCACTTTTTTAGATTCCAGTTTCTGAATGTTCACTTCTAGAATATAGAAATACAATTGATGTGTATATACTCATTTTATATTCTTGTAGGGTTTTTTTCCCCATAAGTTTCCTTAGGATTTTTCACATAAATTATCTTGTCATCTACAAATGAAGACAGTTTTAATTTTTTCTTTCCAGTCTAGATGTCTTTTTTATCCTTGCCCTGTTGCACTTGCTAGAAACTCTAGTGTAATGTTGAATAGAAGGAGTGAGAGCAAACATTCTTTTCTTGTTCCTAAATTTAGGAAGAAAGGATTTAATATTTCACCAGGAAGTATGTTGTTACCCATAAGTTTTCTGTACGTGCTTTCCATCAGTTTGGGGTAAGCTCTCTTCTATTAATAGTTTGATGAACATTTTAAAAAATCTAAAATGGGTATTAGATTTTGTAAAATGCCTTACATTTATTAAGATGACTACATGGTTTGTTAATATGATGAACTTCATGGATTGATTCATTGTTAAATGTTAAACCAACCATGCATTCCTGGGACATAACTCAGTCTTGATATTTTATTCTTGTTGTATATTAATCCTTGTTGGATTTAATTGCTAATATTTTGCTAAGAAATTTTGCATGTTTGTTCAGGGGTGACATTAGTCTGTTGTTTTATTTTCCTGTAATGTCTTTGTCTGGTTTTGGTAATAGGGTAATGCTAGCACAGAATGAGAAAAGCAGTCCCTCTTTTTCAATTTTATGGTGATTTGGTATAGAATTTGGTATTATTTCTTCTTTAAATTCATTGATGTAGCCATTTCACTTTGGACTTTTCCCGGTGAAAGTTTTTTTTTTTAATTCTTCCTTATTGAAGAGACTTTTTGTTTAATTATCCACAAAAGAGACAACTGCACCTTACATCAAGGTGGCAGGAGAAGAAATAATATGAAGTGATTCCATTGCATACATATTTTGAGTTAAGGATCAAGAAGATGAAAAGATGAATTGAACACAAAAGAAGTATTCTGAGAGTGCGTGTGTACATATTTTTTGAATGGAGTTATTTTCTGAGATGTGGGCAAATGGAACACTTTGAAAAAGAAATTACGTTGCTAGTTTGCTTTCTTTCGCAAAGTTTTTTTGTTTGTTTGTTTTTTGAGTTGGAGTCTCACTCCTTTGCCCAGGCTGGAGTGCAGTGGCACACACGCTCACGGCCACCCCAGCGTCGACCTTCTGGGCTCCAGCAATCCTTCTGCCTCAGCCTTCCGACTAGCCAGGACTACAGACACGCGCTACCACGCCCGGCTATTTTTTATTTTATTGTAGAGATGAGGTCTCGCCAAGTTCCCAGGGCCAGTCTCGAACCCACAGACTCAGGCAAGCCACTCACCTCGGCCTCTCAAAGTGCTGGGATTACAGGCTGAGCCCCCGCGCCCAGCCCCTTTTGCAAGGTTTTAAACTAAGAGTTCAATTGTTAAAAATAAATATAGAAACATTCAGGGTGTCTATTTTTGAGTGAACTTTGCTAATGTTTCCAATTTATTGGCATAGAGTTGTTTATAATATTCCCTGATTATACTTTTCATGTCTGTACAGTCTGTAGTGATGTCACTTCTCAGTATCGATATTTCTGATGTTGACAGTTTATGTCGCCTCTCTTTTTTTCCCGATCGTGCTGGGCTAGAACCTTCCTCATTGTGTGGATCTTCTAAAAGAAACATATAACTCCAGTCCCTACATCCATCATCACATCGCCTTCTTTTCTGTAGTCAACTCTTCTCCTGCCTGCATCCTACGTGGATTCTTGTGATTATGTTTGGGGCTCACCTGGATAATTCAGGATAACTCCCCTCCCTCAAGGTTCTTAAATCCATCTACAGAGTCCCTTTTGCCATATAAGGTAAACTTCACCGGTCCCAGGGATCAAAATCTGAATATTTTTGGAGGTCACCATTCACCCTACCACAGCTCTTTTAACCAGTTGCAATGACATTCTCTATAGTGTTGTGCATCTTGCTTTTTTCTCTTACCGTAGTTTATGAGCAGCAATTTGCTCTTCATGAATGGGCTCCAGAGTGATAGAAACGTTTTACTTTCCAAAAAAGAAAAAGAAAAAACCGGGCTCGGTGGCTCAGCCTGTAATCCCACGCTTTGGGAGGCCAAGGTGAGTGGGTTGCCTGAGCCCATGGGTTCGAGACCCACCTGGGCAACTTGGCGAGACTTCATCTCTACAATAAACCAAAAAAATTAGCCGGGCGTGGTAGCACGCGCCTGTAATTCCAGCTACTGGGAAGGCTGAGGCAGAAGGATCGCCGGCGCCCAGCAGTCGAGGCTGCAACGGCCAGGAGCGGCCAGTGCACTCCAGTCTGGGCGACAGAGTGAGACTCCAACTCAAAAACAAAAAAACAAAAACAAAAAAGAAAAAGAAAGATAGTCCCAGTGTGAGAGAAAGGTGACAATCTTCAGGATGATGTGTGAAAACAGAAACCCTATGAGAGGACATCACACATCAGGCTGAAGACAATCTTTGCCTCACCTAGTAGGAACCAATATGCGAGTAAAGTATAAAACAAGAATGGTAAGTCACAATGTTTAATTATAGTGCTGAACAAATACTTGCTGAGCACCTACTATGTGCAAGGCATACTATCAGGTATAGAGGCAGAAGTGAGCAGGGGAAGGGGAAGAGGGAAACAAAGATGAACAGGACAAGGTTCCTGCTCTTGGTGCCCTACGTGTGAGCAGACAGGTTGAGAAATGCCTAACAGAAAGCAGAATGAGCTATGTGCTGGGAAAGAAGCTTCTGTGTATAGAAGAAGCAGCTGGGCAGCAGGAAAGGGAAAGAAAGTGGTATTTCATGTTGGGGTTAAATTAAAGCGTTTTCAAAGGTTTATGATGGAAGCATAAACTTGAGGTTGAACATGTATCCTCCCGATCTAAGAAGTGTCTAAATCCTAGGGCCCCTCCTGATAACGTCTTTGCAAGAAGAACTTCAAGATGGTTCTCAGTTGCACGAACTTTAGCTGCCTCTTGACAGGAACTTCTTGGGGGAAAAGAAACAAACTAACAGGAGAGCCGCAGTATTGGAAGAAAATGGCAGCAGGGGGGTGGGGATCCACTTAGTTAAGCTAGAACTGTGTTTCCCAGAATTCCCTTCTGGTAGGGTTCCAGCTTAGGACTGGCCATAGGGAAGATAACGGGATGAGCTGAGAGGCATTAAGTGCAGCGCCTCCACTCATACTCTGGAGATGGGTGTCAGGACAAGGTCGAGGTCCTGCTCGTGGTGGCTGTTGTGTTGGCCTCCTTCTCAATGTGGGACAGCACTTGGGCCTCCCCCCCCCCATTTCTTCCTTCCATTCCTCTGAATTTTGGGCCAGGCACAGGGGCAGCTCTTGAAGAATGCCAGTTTCTGTGAGCCACCCAAGCTATCAAGGCTAGGGACAGTGGGAGACAGACACAGGGGGTTGTCCTTGGGAATTGTCACTTGTTCCTGCAGGTTCTGGTTTGTCATGTTTGTCCTGATTCTGGCCTGGCTGACTTACAGCGACTGGATGCCCACCCTGAGATGTCAGAGGCAAAAGCTTTCCCTACACACACACAAACTTCCACATCCGTGAAAGACCAGAGCCCTACCCAAGTCTCTTATTCCACATCACTCTGGTTGACTTCCCTCATTAAAACCTGACTGGTGCGTCACAGCCCTGCTGCAATGACCTTGTCTAATTAGAAGGGTGTGGGGAGAAGTAAATCCAAGAACTTGCTTCCTTTTGGGCTGCAGGTGAAGCAACTTACTACCTTTTCCAACCAACTCTTAAGGGTCTCGTACGGTGAAATCTAACGTGTATCTCTTGATAAACAACACTCCTGGATTTTTAAAATATTATGCAACAATTCTAGACTCCTAAGAAAATACAAGGAGTCAACCCACCATCAGAGTAACACATTGGTTTTAATCTCCAAATATTTTTATTTAGCTAAATCCTTTTCTTCCACCCTCTTTAGAACGCCACTTGAGAAATCCTGTTTGACAAGGGATATTATTACAGTTTGTAATGCCCAACATCAGGGCAAGACTTTCTTTCCTCCTTTTGTAAAATCAATTTGAGTTATTTACAATGAACTTAAAAACCATGAACTTTAATGAAAAAGCTTGACAGGTTTGATGTATGATAGACTAAAGTTTCAAAAAAAAAAACAGAAAAAGTTTTTTTTCCTCTTTGTGCAATAAAAACATGGGTCTAGCCTCTCAGAGTCACTTCTCAGAGAGCAGTGTAATAGAGTTGCCCAGTGATTATAAAATTTCTACAGAAAACTAGCTAACAAAAGAGATGTAAATGTTTTTCCATCAATGGAAGAATGTAGCAGGAGGGGGCTGCATTTCTCCCAACAAACAGAATCTTTTGTGTGTGTGTTTGTCTGCAAGCTAGTTGCTGATTACACTGGCTGATTCCATCAGGGAAATTCCTAAGACTTATTTTTCAGAAGGACCACAACATAGACGAAGTGTGGGCCATTTTTGCAGAAGAGTCTGGATTCCGGACCTGGATGGCCTCACATACAGGATGTTTTCCACATACTACTTTTATGTATTCACTGGCATTTGTATCCGGCTTGTTGCTTGCTTGATGCCTTCATACTAGCTGTGAGTAGTTTCTCAAACATAATCTTCAGTCACGTGTTTACTTTAACCATGGACTTGACATAGAAGGAACTCCTTCAAAGCAAATCCATCCACGCTTCCTGTGTCTAAAGGCGACAGGGCATAATTGTGTCATGGCACCAGTCCTGTGTGTTTAGAGCTTTGAAATGATCCCAAAATTACTTTTCCCCTTCTATTTTCCTCTTAAATCCTGACTTACAGTAATCATTCAGATGACTTCACTACATGGTCAGTTAAATAATGGCTTCAGGAGTTGGGCTATTTTAAATAGCAAAGACTAAATAGCCACTTCTCAGTACAAACCTTTTAAAAGGTATTTGTTTAATGGACGAGGAATGTCTGGAATATGAATGAAAACGTGTCCAAAGTATAACTGTATGTTTTTCTAAAACACCTTTGTGCAACAAAATGTAAATTGTATTCCTTGTTTGTAACTTTCTTCAAGCTTGTATTTGCAATTGCCTCCTTACATGAAATAAAGAGGAAAAGAACAAGGCACATTTAGAAATAAAACTATCTTTTACAATTATTAACGGCATCTACCTAATGGTTTACTAATTAATTTTAAATCAAGGACTTTGCCATATAAATGTAAATAAGTTATTTATTTGGGAGAAACTTTGCACCCCGAGTTCTATCACGCTCATAAACTCTTTGACTGTATTCAGTTTATCTTTGACTATGGTGAGTTCATTCTTTGGCTGAGTTTAATATTTAAATTACAGAAAGAATAAAATGTGGGTCACACTAAACTAGCTTTGACTCTTTCTTTAATTTGGTTGTTCCTGTTGGACTCCAAACCTCCCTACTTCCAGACAGTGACAACAATATCAAACAACAATTGGGGCATTGGTTGAGAAAATGCCTTCTAGTTATGCTTGGGAAGACACGAATTCAGGAAGTGAGGACCACACTTTAATTGTTGAACTGATTCATGAGTGCTAGGATATCTGAGAGCCTGGCGGGAACTCAATATACTCAGATTCAGGAAAAATGAAAATAATAATGAACTTTATTATTAAAAAAACTGGATTTTTGCTCTACCAAAAAGACACCTGTACATGTATGTTTATTGCAGCACTATTCGCAATAGCAAAAACGTGGAACCAACACAGATGCCCATCGAGAGTGGACTGGTTAAAGAAAATGTGGTCCATATACACGATGGAGTATTAAACAGCCATAAAAAACAAAACCTTGGCCTTGGCAGCAACTTGGATGCAGCTGGAGACCATCATACTAAGTGAACTATCACAGAAACAAATAACTGAGTACCACGTGTTCTCACTCACGAGCGGCCCTGTTCACTGGTCACATGAGCACAAAGGTGGGATTGGCAGATGCTGGACACTGTTAGGGGAGGGAGGGACCAAAGAGAGTAGAGTGATTGGCAACACACTGAGTACCTGTTCACTATCAGGGGGAGAGAGGACCCGCTAGAGGCTAGACTTCACCTGCATATGGCCTACTTATGTAATAAATCTTCACTTGTACTTCACAACTATAAAATAAAATAAGAACTGGATTGTAAAACAGTGTATTTTCTGATACCACTTTGTTGGAAAATATCAGGATGTAGGAAGAAGAGTGGAGACAGAAAATCACCAGTTGGCAGGAGTAATTGTTTTAGTTAAGAATCGTCAGTGAGGATCCTACAGTCTCTCAGCTGGGTATATCCAAAGGAAATGAAACCTGAATGTTGAAGAGAGATCTGGACTTTCGTGTTTATTGCAGCATTGT
This sequence comes from Carlito syrichta, assembly GCF_000164805.1. Taxonomy (NCBI): domain Eukaryota; kingdom Metazoa; phylum Chordata; class Mammalia; order Primates; family Tarsiidae; genus Carlito; species Carlito syrichta. The sequence goes on from NW_007247832.1 coordinate 1,620,289, forward strand.
TCACAATAGCCACGATATGGAATCAACCTAAGTGCCCATCAGCAGGCACACGGGTAAAGAAAATGTGATGTCTATACACAACGGAATATCATTCAGTCATAAAAAAAAAAAATGAAATACTGTCAATTTTTGACATGACAATTGTTGGAGGTGATGGTTATGCCAGTCACCCCCATTTGATCATTACACAATGTATACATGCTTTGAAACATCATGCCGTACCCCATAAGTATGTACAATTATGTGTCAACTAAAAACAAAATAAAACTTTTAAAATGGAAAGCAAATAATTAATGGATATTAAATTTCGTGGACAAAATCAACATGAAAAAAAGATATTTGCATGGTTTCAAAACATCTGCCCACGAGATATTATACTTATTCATTACAAAGGGGAGAATAGTTCAATTTACTATGTAAGCCGGGCTCGGTGGCTCAGCCTATAATCTCCCGCCTTTGGGAGGCTGAGGTGAGTGGACTGCCTGAACCCGCAGGTTCGAGACCCGCCTGGGCAACTTGGCAAGACCTCATCTCTACAATAAATCAAAAATCAGCCGGGCGTGGTAGCGCGCACCTGTAATTCCGGCTACTCGGAAGGCTGAGGCGGAAGGATCGCTGGAGCCCGGCAGGTTGAGGCTGCGGTGGCTGGAAGCGGCCACTGCGCTCCAGTCTGGGCGACAGAGTGAAACTCCAACTCAAAAAAACAAAAAAAATTTGCTATGTAATGTTACTATGTGATATTAACTACTATTAGCTACCATTTAACTAGTAACAGCGAAGGTAGTGGTCTCACTACCTTAACAAAGTTCAAAGCGAACATTGTCAATCATGAAATCAAGCAACATAATGTCTTTTTAGAAAAGGCACTGGGAAGGACATGGCATTCCTTTTGTGGTATTCCTGCCACAAATGTATAATCAGGTTTCATAGCACCAAAAATAGGAGGTTTGTCTAATTTTTAGATATTTTGAGATATTTCCAAATGCTTTTGAATAATGCAAAACAGCTTATTCATGTGTCCAACCAATGCTTCTTCAAATAATTTTTATAATATATTTAAACAAGATGTATGTACCTCATTATGTTTTTAATGTCACCGATGTCTCTCAATGAGTATGTACTTTAAAACTCATTAATTTATTACTTTTGTGTGTTATATATTTTAGATTATGGAAGAAGAGTTTTTTAATCTTCCTGTTCTCTTGTGGTTGAGATATCTTAAATTCTAGCCAGGCTGCTGGTGTGGAACGAGGTGAGTCTCAGACTCTCCAGGTCAACTGTCTTCTTGAATGCCTCTTCCCCAGGGCCAATGTGCCACAGAGAAAGAGTTCATTATACGAAGCTGGTCAAGACAAACCTGAAATCCAGTTTTCCCATTTCCTGTGAGACCCTGACCAAGTGACATTTCTCAGTCAATTTTCTCATTTGGAATATGGGGATAAGAATGCTGATTTCTCAAAGTAATTATGAAGATTAGACAATGCAGATAAAGTATCCATCATGGAGTCTGATACAAAGTACAATATTTGTTTCTTCACTTTTGCCTCCTCTCTGGTAATCCATGCCTAGAACAATGTATATGTCAAATTAGCATGATAATCTTTAGTGTTGGGCAGTTGATGTTTGAATGATTGCTACATTATTAAAACCCAACTGATTTTTAAAAACTGATTAAAAACCCAATTGATTAAAGCAGGACAAGGCAAGGGTGGTAATGAAAGTGTCTTGGATCTTGGATTATGATGCATCCAATTCTGTACCTGAGTCCCAATTTAAAAATGAATGACACATGCTCATGTGTCCAGCCAGTACTTCTTTGTCCTAAAATATTTGGCATGCTGCCCAGGCGTGATGGTTCACGCCTATAATCCCTGCACTTTGGGAGGCCGAGGTGAGAGGATTGCCTGAGCCCACGGGTTTGAGACCAGCCTGGACAACTTGGCAAAACCTCATCTCTACCATAAATAAAAAAATTAGCCAGGCATGGTGGTGCACACGTTTGGTTCCACTTACCTGGAAAGCTGAGGTAGAAGGATCGCCTGAGCCCAGCAGGTCAAGACTGCGGTGGCCGTGAGCGTGCCACTGCACTCCAGTGAGACTCTGACAAAAAAAAAAAAATTTTTTTTTAGCATGCTAGTTACAACGATAAAAAGAAAAAACCTTTTTGAAATTCTCCAAGGTCAGGAACCATAGCTCTGAGGATTTACAGGTAAGAAGCTGACATGGATAAAATAGACAGAAAACCTTCTAAGTGAGTCAGTACCAGAAAATCCATTAGCCTGGTATAAACGTTGAATTAGATCCATTTTTTAAATTCCCCAACTACAAATTCAGAATAATAATAAGACGGGGTTATATCCATACATTCATTCAATATATATATTTTAGAGTCAGGGTCTCACTCTGTCACCAAGGTTGAAGTACAGTGGCATGATCATAGCTTACTACAGCCTCGAACTCCTGGGATGAGGTGACCCTCCCACTTCAGCCTCCCGAGTAGCTGCAACAGATGCGTGCCTCCATGCCCAGCTAAAATTTAATTATTATTATTTTTTTAAATAGAGATGGGGTTCTCACTATGTTGCCCGGGCTGGTCTCAAACTCCTGGCCTCACGTGATCCTCCTGCTTCGGCCTCCCAAAGTGCTGGGATTACAAGCATGAGCCACCACACCCAGACTCAACTCATACTGAGTGCCAACTGCATGCCAAACCTGTCCTCTATAGGATAGAGAATAGACCTTTGATTTGGGCAGGATGGAGGTCTTTGGTAACCTTGATGAGAGCACTGTCAGTGGAGACGTGAAGGTAAAGGCCTGAATGGATTTATTTAAAGAGAAAATAGGAGATAAGGAGTAAGGACAGTAGAACAGGAAACTTGAAATGTGGTATTAAAAAAAAAAAAAGGCCGGGTACAGTGGCTCAGCCTGTCATCCCATTACTTTGGGAGGCAGAGGTGAGTGAAGTGCCTGAGCCCGCGGGTTCGAGACCAGCCCGGGCAACTTGGCAAGACCTTGTCTCTACAATAATTAGTCAGGTATGGTAGCTCATGCCTGTAGTTCCGGCTACTTGGAAGGCTGAGACAGAAGGATTACCTGAACCCAGCAGGTCGATGCTGGGGTGGCCGTGAGTGTGCCACTGTACTCCAGGAAAAAATAAAAATAAAAAACCTAAATATTGAGTGACAACTGTAAGAAGCATGAAGTCAAATAACTCTCTCTTTTTGTTTTATTTATTTTTTTATTCTTAGAGACTGGGTCTCGCTCTGTTGCCCAGGCTGGTCTCGAACTCCTGAACTCAAGCGATCCTCCTGCCTCAGCCTCCCAAAGTGCTGGGATTACCGGCGTGAGCCCCCATGCCTGGCTCTTTTTGTTTTTAGAGGTGGGAGCTGTAACAAGAGAAAAAGAGAGGCGTTTCAGAGCCAAATTCCTATAAAAGTAAGAGAGAGGGCGAGCGAGCCGGATTCTGGGATAAATGGGTGTACTGCCTTCAGGAGTGGAAGGAGGTCAGTGTTCATAAGTACAGGGCATGCGTAAAGATCTGGCCACAAAAAGATGAGGTACGTTTCATCTGTTTTCATTCTTCAATGAAATATGGAGGTGAGTCAATATCGAGGCTGCTGTGTGGGGAGGATTGGAAGTCTGAGATGCAAGAAGAGGATGTGTGAAATAGTCACCTTGGACAGCCGAAGTATGAGACTGGACAGTCCCATTTGCTTATTGAGAACTGTCTGCATAGCGTGCGCTTTCTTGAAGTCACATTCAGCTGCTCAGGTGCCCATCTGGAGAAGGAAGAAGCTGGATCTAACCGGAGTGTGCTTTTCCCCCCAAGGCAGTCATCCTGGAGGGGTAGGAAGTCCAGGTTCCATCCTGTCAACCGTACCCTGCAGGAGGACATGGCAGGAGGGGTTGACGGAGACGCGTTAAAGCCAATACGTGGGCATTCCTACTGGGGTCAAAAGTGTTGAACCTGCTAGAGGAGAGGTGGGCGGTGCCCAGGAAGTGGAACTTACAAATACAGCAGTTTTGGGGCAAGACAAGGAACACTCTTGGGACGGAAGACATCAGGGAACTGAGAGATCAACACGTTGGGTAGACCACTGATGGGGAATTGAAATCACTCAGCACGACACAGTAAGACACATGGAGAAAAAGACATGCTCCAAAGACCGCAGTCTTCATTACCAAACTTACAAGGGGTGGTAGAAGGAGACAGGTAGATGATGATAAGGGTGGCCGGTGACAAAGACTGCTGGTGTGCCCATCGAAAGAGCTGCACATCAGAAGGACAATGGAGGGAAGAGTCTGGCAGGTCAACAAGGAGTGTGTGATCTATGGCAGTGTAAGAAAAAGGTCTGCGTGGAAGATGAACAAAGTGAAATCGGTGTTTCCAGGGGGAAGTCGGGCTTTAGTTACAGCAAGATGGCAACTTGGCAGATCAGGAATAAATTTTTTTTTTTTTTGAGTCAGAGTCTCTGTCGCCCAACCTGGAGTGCAGTGGCATGCTCACAGCCACCTCTGCCTTGACCTCCTGGGTTCAGGTGATCCTTCCACTTCAGCCTTCCAGGTAGCTGGAATGACAGGCATGCGCCATCATGCCCGGCTAATTTTTTTGATTTGTTGTAGAGACAAGGTCTCGCCATATGGCCCAGGCTGATCTCGAACCCATAGGCTCAGGCAATTCTTTCGCTTCCATCTTCCAGGGTGCTGGGATTACAGGCGTGAGCCACCATGCCCGGCTCTGATAAGCTTTAGGTAAACATTGTTTCACAAACTTATTTTTTGCTTAATTTGTGTCTGTGTGTGTACTGGTTATAGACATAAAATCGATTTCTTACTGTAGATTGGAATGAAAAATGTTTGAAAGCCACAGTATTAGGTGACTCTAGAATCCGATGACAAGAATTCTTGAGATGACAGATGACCTGGGTGACTTGGGAATAAGAAGGGAAGTGAGGAATGATGGTGTTAACAGCATTGATCTCTTAAGGGAAACTGAGTCCTGAAGTCCCAGGCTCTGGTGGCATGGTGAGGCGCTGTCTCTCGTCTGCATTCAAATTCACGTGCCAGCCTTCCCAAGCTATCCTTGATGTTACAAGTTATATATTTGATCTTTGTCCCTGGTTTCTGACACAGAGCTCCTAAAACATTTGGGATTTCTTGAGTGACAGGAATGTCTCCTGTTATGTATAATAACCTGCTTTTGATCTCACTAAGTTTGTGGGAATGAGGTGAATTAAGAGGAGGTCCGTAGATAATCCCAGGATGGAGCTGGCCATGAGAAGGACCAAGTGATTCAATGGTTGGAATCTTCAGCCCCACCCACTGACCTCTGGGAAGTAGTGGGGACAGCTGGAGATTAAGGTCTATAAAACCCCTCAAACAAGATTGGATGAGCTTCCGGGTCACCGAGTGAGTGGAGGTGCCCAGAAAGCGTGTGCATGGAGTAGACATGAGTTTCCTGCCCTTCCTACATGCCTCACCCTACCTCTGGCTGTTCATCTGTATCCCTTGTAATATCCTTTATTTTAAGCCAGTAAATGTGTTTCTCTGAGTTCTGTGAGCCGTCCTAGCAAATTTATTGGACCCAAGAGGGAGGTCATGGGAACCCCGATTGATAGCCAGTTGGTCAGAAGTGCAGGCCACAATCTGGGACTCACGATTGATCTGAAGTGCGGCAGTCCCGCAGGACTGAGCCCTTCACCTGTGGGGTTTCATGCTGGCTCCTGGTAGGATGAGTCAGAATTGAATGATAGGACACCCTGTCGGTGTCTGCTGGAGAATTGCTTTGTTTTTCCCTCCTCCGCCCCTCCAATCTGGTGTCAGAAGTGTTCTGTGTAAGAGTGTAGACAAATGGAGGGGTCTTCCTCAGACTAACCATCTCCCCAGTCTATTAATTTCAAGGTTTAGTTTGTGCTCATTTTCTATGGACCAGTTAGGTACTGTGATTCTACTAGTCAGAACTCACCGTATGGAGATTGCAACCACAAATTCAATGCCCATAAATAATAAGACTTTTAAAAAATGATGCAACTCTGTGACTTGGCCTGAAATGCCTCTTTTAGCCACAAACAGTGATCTCAGCTCACGATTGGGTCATGGTCACAAAGAGGGCCAGTCAGGACGTGTAGGTGATTCAGGGTGAATCCACCTCAAATAACAAAGTTTTTAAAAAATAACACTGCCTTTGAATACGAAAGGCAGGACATTCGGGATTTCCTTCTCTCTTTTATGGAATGATCATAACCCCGTTAGTGATGCTTACATGTTCCCAAAGGAAATATTGTCAAAGACAGGAAGTCTAATGAAAAGATGAGTTTCTGTACCTTCTACTGAGGTGTTATCACCGTGAGAATAACCTCCCATCTGGGTATCCTCTGACTCTCTCCAAGGGGCATTCACAGAGAGCATTTTCTTAGGTTTTCATGGCCACACTCAGAGACAGGCTTCACAGGACACGTAGTGAGTCTCAGAGACTCCCTGTCCTTCAGGTAGTCAATATCGACTGTTAGTCAATATGACTGCTAGTCAATATGCATCATGTGTCCTATGTCCCATGTGAGGCATTGATCTGGGTGGTGGGATATGGCAGTGGACTTCCCAGGGCCTGCCCTCTGGAGATTGGGGACTTGCTGCGGGTCCCTCCTCCAGTGAGTATACACTCACCAGACTCAAGCCCCAGCCTCTGGCTCCCCCACAGGGCTTCCACCACCAGCCTCCCTATCCTTCTTGGGGAAAATGGCCAAACACCCTGTGACTGCGTCTTTGATTTACACAGTGTTTTCCCTCTGGGAAGAGGGGGAAAAAACACATTCTTCTTTCTCATAAACCCCCAAGATAAGAATTAGAGATCTAATTCCTCCTCTTGAAAAGTTTAAAAGTTTTTTTTTCCATGATGAGAAAATTAGAAAAGTAAGACTTGAATGCTTTCTTGCTTTGGGACTGCTGTTCTAATCAACTTCATTTTGACCATAGGTGACTCTATTATGACATTTACGTGCATTTAGAGAACTTCACACTTTGTTTTTCTATGGCTTTGGTCCCAGCCCATTTGCAAACTATCAGCCGTGCACTTCCAGCTAACAACCGCACACACCGAGACCACCACAAAGGAGCAGAGAAGAGATGGTTAGAGTCAGAGGACTGTGATTCCATGGTCACGCTTGGCCACCATATTCTAAAGCAAAAATATTTCAAGCAGCAGCGTTTCATAATGACTACTGAACAAGTTTCCCAGAACCAAGCAGTCTGTCAAATTGGAGAACACTGATTTCTGGGTTTGTGTCTAAGCCAAGCAGGGCAGCGAGAGAGTTAGACATGTGCTGATTCAGTGATGTTCCAGCCGTTTTCTTCATTTGTGCTTAATTAGTACAAACTTCTCCGAAGCAGCTAAGGTTCACTAAGGCTTTTCACAGGGGGTGGGAGGAGGACAGAGGAGCCGGGCAGGGAAGCCTCGCTGTGAATTGTTCCAACCATATCTCTGTTCAGTGTGTGTCAAATACATTCTTGAGGCAGGTGCTTGAATTCACAGGCTCTTTAGAGAGAATTTAGCAGCCCCAGGGATATCTTGGTTAAGAAGAAGAAAGGGCGGGGGCAGGGGAAACACACATCAGCTGCTAGGAGGGAAAGGCTAATCGTGGAAAGTTCTCTGCCAGAGAGAGGTGCAGCTGTCAAAGCAATAAGGTAAATGAGTCTTAGCCTCAAATGGATTCTGCAGCAGAACTGTGTTCTCTGATAAATAGGGGAGAATGAACTCCACACCAGCCTGCTATTCCTCGGTAATGCCCCATTTGGGCGCTGACTGGGTGGTCTTAAGCCCACTGCCACCCTGGCTCACACCGGCCATCCCAATCAAGGCCCCGCAGCTGAGACCCTGGGTGACCTGTTTCAGGAGTCTTTTTCAAACTCTGATTCACTCATTTGTGTGGGATGCTTTTTTCGCCACTTTATTTATGGGATTACATAAATGAGTCATTAAAAATGTAAATCTTCAGAACAGTGGAATAATACAGGTTTAAACAATAAGCTCGGCGGTACAGTACAGAAACCACCCTGCCCCAGCACTATCGGCCATCGTGGCTATGGCAACAATAGGGGTTAAGGGAAGGACAGAGGGGAGAGAAATAAAACGTCCCCGCATTGTGGCCTTCATTGGTACCAAAAAAAGATTAGGGTGTTTTTTTTTTTTTAGAGAAGTATTTGAACAATAATAAAGATGTGCCATTATAATCAACAAAGGAGCTGGGGCATCCCACACAGTAAGGAGTCAGGACAATCAAGGGACTGCAGATTCGAGAAGTTTATTCCACCTCATGGCAAAGTATTTAACCCTTTTGTGGCTTTCGCAAAAGCCAAAAAAAAAGCAGCCGAAAGAAGAGTTGAGTTGACCACATATACCCCATTTCCTTGTCTAGTTGTGATAGTTTTAGGGTCGCATTAAAAAATATATAGGCTGGGTTCAGTGGCTCAGCCTGTAATCCTAGCACTTTGGGAGGCTGAGGTGAGTGGATTGCCTGAGCCCGTGGGTTGGAGACCCGCCCGGGCAACTTGGTGAGACCTCGTCTCTACAATAAATCAAAAAAATTAGCCGGGTTTGGTAGCGTGTACCTTTATTTCTGGCTACTTGGAAGACTGAGGTAGAAGGATTGCCGGAGTCCAGCAGGTCAAAGCTGCAGTGGCCGAAAGGGTGCCACTGTACTCCAGTCTGGGCAACAGAGTGAGACTCCAACTCAAAATATATATATTCTGTTTTTGCATGTGAAGTCGATGGATTTCCCTCATCTGGGTTAGGAAACTAGTGTGGAAAAATGCTGCTACCTTTCTGCACTTAGTAGTTCTCTGGCAGCGGGGAGCAGGAATGATGTGTCCTAGCTAGGGTGTCTGGCGACGTGGTGGCTACCGCCAGGGAGGAGGCGGCAATGAGCTGTGAAGTCACTTCAGAGTTCCCTTGAGGTCTTCTTCCTGCACTGAGCTGGTGGTGGCTCAGACCCTGAGAGCCCAGAAGGGTCATGGATTTGAGTGGGGAAGACCGCACTGAATCAAGAGTAGACTGGCAGCAAAAGACTCCATAGGGAAGATCCGGGAAATTGTGGGACCTTCCCCCAAAGCCACAGTCAAGGATCAGCATCTTGACTTTACTCCAGTTCCATGGGGCAGGCACCGCAGGATTGCCAACATGTTGCCTGGCAGAGGAAGCCTTTGCACCAATGAAATCTGATTTGGATCCTGATCTGTGAGATGCACAAAAGCACCAGACACCAGGGCCACCCCCCACCCCTGCTCAGCCTTCCCTCAGCAAGGTGGGCCCTGAGGCCCCTCTGTGCCGTCCTCTGTTGAAAATCCCCACCCTTTGCTAAGGACCCCTGCCTTGGCTGTGGCCATGATGCAGCTCAGATACCTAACGGGTCATTGCATTGGTGAGGACACCTATAGCAGGGTAAGGAACCACCATGCCTGGGAAGCAGCCTGGGCTCTGTCCCAGCAACTCCTGGAGACAGTGGGGACCTGACCAGGTAGGGGGTCCCAGGAAGACTGGACTTGCCTGTGAGCCCAAGTAAGGCTCTCCCACTCCCACTGCCCAGACCCTCTGTTGCACGAATTGCAATGAGCCTTTGCATGCCATTGCCTCTTACCACGACCTCACTAGCTCCCAGAACCTGGGTCATCCAGGTGAGTGGGTCAGTCATGGCTGCCTCTGCTCAGCAGATATCCAGCGGTCTGCACCTCCGCGTCCTGGTCTCGAGACATCTGCTCCTGGGGCTGCTTGTCGTGTTGTCTCTCTGGCTGTACCCCTGGCCTCCAATGTACTCTTTGCATCACTTTCCTCATTTGCTTCTCTTCCCACTATGTTCCTGTTCTAAAGAAACCTCTAGCTCCTATTGTAAAGAAGCATCTTCAAACTTTGCGAGGTATAGTCATTGGCTTCCCAAAGCGAATCCACACCGGGGAGAAAAGGCCTGACACATAGCTCTTTGGGGAGACTGAGGAGTGGGAAGGAGTCGGGAAGCATCACTGCACGGCCTCTCCCGTCCCGACTCGCCAAGGGCTTGCAGAATAAGAATAAGAGCTCCAGACCCAACACAGTTCTAACCCCCTGCCCACTTCTAACCATCATCACCAACTCGGAGTAGATTCTTCCAGATTTTCTATATAGACAGATGCACCCTGTAGTGGTTCCTTTCTTCCTTCCTTTTATTTTTATTTATTTATTTTTGAGTCAGGGTCTCACTCTGTTACCAGTTCAGTGACATGATTATGGCTCACCGCAGCCTCAATCTCCTGGACTCAGCCCATCCTCCTGCCTCAGCCTCACAAGTAGCTGGGACTTCAGAGGTGCGCCACCACACCCAGCTAATTTTTATATTTTTTTTGTATAGACAAGGTCTGGCTGTGTTGCCCAGGCTGGTCTCAAATTCCTGGGCTCAAGCAATCCTCCTGTCTTAGCCTCCCAAAGTGCTGGGATTGCGGGCATGAGTTGCCACACCCAGCCTTATCCTTGGATTAAATGGAAACCTACTCTGTGTATGCTCCTGTGATTGTCTTAAATCTATAGAAGAAGGTCACCATCATCATTATCATCACCACAGGTCACATTACGAAGCAATTCCTGGTAATCTGCTTTGCGGTTATTATCTCTTGTATCCTTACAACACCTTCTTGGGCCATGCTATTATTATCCCCACTTTCCACGGAAGGAGGTTAAAGATCACATGAAACTCTGAAGAACTATGTCTTCTGTCCCAACTTGGTGCTCGTCTCTGGGTTTGACAATTATACACGCTGAGGAACCCTAGTTTTTATGGCATCGCCCATTCGTTTACTTGTGTCTTCTAGTATGTCTCTTGGTATTTCTCTTTTTTATTTCAGGAATTTGAATGACAAAAGTGGTAGATGCTGCTTGTCACAGTTCAAATGATGCCTAGAATCACTAAAGTGGAATCAGTAATCTCAGCCCTGGCCCTTGGAACTACCATTGCCAATTTAGGACGTGTTCCTCCATATTTTACTACACAAACATACCCACCTGTAGATAGAGTTTTTGGTTATTCTTAGATGAGAATAGAATTCTACCATATCTATAATTCTGTAATTTTAGTTTGTCACTTAAACAGTGTATAACATTACGCAGAGTCAACTTACATTCAAGTATTTCCTTTCTTTTTTTTTTTTTTTTGTTAGTCTGATCTTACCCTGTCCTTCAGGCTGGAGTGCAGTGGCATGATCACAGCTCACCGTAGCTTCAACCTGCTGCATTCAGGAGATTGATCCTTCCACCTCAACCTCCCAATTAGCTGGGACTACAGGCATGCACTACCATGCCTGCCTTGTTTGTTTTTTCTTATAGAGACGAGGTCTCACTGTGTTGCCCAGGCTGGTCTCGAACTCTTGGACTTAAGCGATCCTCCCACCTCAGCTTCCCAGAGTGCTGGAATTGCAGGCATGAGCCATCATACCTGGCTCATTCTTTTTTAAAAAATAGATTCTGGGGTACGTGAGCAAGTTTGTTACATGAGTATACTATGTAATGCTGAAGTTTGGGCTTCTAGTGAACCATCACCCCCATAGTGAACATTGTACCCAATAAATAGCTTCTCAACCCCTGCCCCCTTCCATCTGCCCCCCTTCTGAAGACCTCAGTGCCTATTTTTCCCATTCTTATGTCCACCTGTACCCACTGTTTAGCTCCCACTTATATAAGAGAACATGTGGTATTTGCTTTTCTGTGTCTGAGTTATTTCACTTGAGATAATGGCCTCGGGCTCCATCCATGTCGCTGAGAAGGTCATGAGTTCATTCTCATTTATTCTTTTAAATAGCAGCAAAATATCACATCATATGAAAGAACCATAATGTATCCTGTGGGTACCTGACACACATCAGTCTGTTGCCCTTTGTGCTGTTAGAAGTCACAGTGTACTCTGCACTTTCATTTCTGACGCGAATGTTTCTGAGAGGTGGGCTTTCTGTCTCAGAAGTCATACCCACTTCAAGTTTTAATCAATGTTTAAGACATATTGACAGCTTACTTTTCTTTTTTGTTGGTTTTAATTTTTTTTTTTTAACCTTTAAATTTTTTATTTTAAAATGGTGGGGTACAATTCAGGGTTAGGTATACAAATATTCATTGTGCAGGTACCCTTGTTGATGAGGTGTGCCCCCCCTTTCTTAGGTAGATTCCCACTACTGCCAGTCCCACCTCCCCACCACCCCATGGCCCTGCAGTTTCCCACTACTGTCAGTCCTTTTCTTTTTTTTTTTTGAGTTGGAGTGTCACTCTGTCGCCCAGACTGGAGTGCAGTGGCCGCTCCCGGCCACCGCAGCCTCAACCTGCCGGGTTCCGGCGATCCTTCCGCCTCAGCCTTCCAAGTAGCTGGAATTACAGGCACGCGCTACCACACCCGGCTGATATTTTTTGATTTATTGTAGAGATGAGGTCTCGCTGACCAGGCGGGTCTCGAACCCGCGGGCTCAGGCAATTCACTCACCTCAGCCTCCCAAAGGCGCAGGGTTACAGGTAGTCCTTTTCTTATAATATTACAACAGTTGTTCAAGGTCCACTTATGAGTGAGAATATGTGACATTGAGTTCTTTGCTTCTGTGAAAGATTACTCAGTATTATAGACTCTAAGTCCATCCAGGTTGCTGCAAAGTTCATGATTTTGTTCTTCTTTATGGCTGCATAATATTCCATTGTGTAAACGTACCACATTTTTTTTATCCAGTGCTCTTTTGATGGGCAGCTCGGTTGGTTCCATGTTCTTGCTATTGTGATCAATGACAGCTTACTTTTCAAAGAGGATGCAGTCATTTGCAGTCTAAGCCTATGAAGAATGCTCATTCCTGCACCACTGTCAGCTTTAGATGATATTGGTCTTCTACATTTTGGATGGACAGATGGGGAAACAACTGGACTCTTATTATTGCTTTAATTCATGTTTCCCTGGTAACTCTGAGATTGAGCAACTTTTTTACGTAAGGCTCTGTGGCTCCTGCCTGTCACCCTTGTGTACCACAGGTCAAGCTCAGAGTAAGAGCACAGAGACATCTAAGAACCATCTGCAGACAAAATGAATTTGTATCATTTTTTCCCCTCACAGACCCCCAGCAGGGACAGGTTGTGGCAACTCTTTAGAAGGGGTTTTCAGCCTTTGCAGCATGCTAGAATCATCTGGAGAGCATGAACGGGTATCGAGTCCTGGGCCTAGCCTCTAGAGAGTCTGATTTTATTGGCCTGGCGTGCCTCCGGGTGTCAGGAGCTGGTGGAAACTCCACCAGGTGATTTCAGTGGGCTCCCAAGGCTGAGAATCGCGACTCTCGGCATAATGCAGCTGAGTAAGAATTGTCGACACTTATAGAATCCTTTCCTCTTTTTTTCTTTTTGAGTTGGAGTCTGACTCTGTCACCCAGACTGGAGTGCAGTGGACGCTCCCGACCACTGCAGCCTCGACCTGCTGGGCTCCGGCAATCCTTCTGCCTCAGCCTTCCAAGTAGCTGGAACTACAGGCGCGCGCTACCACACCCAGCTAATTTTTAAAAAATTTTTTGTAGAGATGAGGTCTCGCTAAGTTGCCTGGGTTGGTCTCGAACCCACGGGCTCAGGCAATTCACTCACTCCAGCCTCCCAAAGCGCTGGGATTACAGGCTGAGCCACCGAGCCTGGCCGAATCCTTTTCTCTTAAATGTCACAGCCGCTGGCCTGTCACAGTTTAGGACAGTTGGGAAAAGAAAAACAGAGGAGTAGAGAAAATGTGCAGAGTGAGGAAAACCATTTATTTTTCTGATTCCAGTAGGAAACGGAGAGATGTTAGATGATGCCTTTCTACGATAGCAGGCACCTTGGGAGACACAAGAAATTTCTGGGTGAGCATCTGTTACAATCCACAGACAAATCTCAGTGGGGACAGGTGGCCATATGGTTGCTGGAAGGATCTCAGAGAATTTGCAATTGGTTGTCGCTGGATGTATTCTCTCCTTCATTCCACTATTTGTTGAGTGACTGACCACTGTCTGCTTGGCATCTGAAGATATGTCAGAAAACAGGGCAGAAACCTTCCCTCCTGGAGCGTACACTCCAGCAGGAGACACAGAGCTTAAACAGGTGATGACCCAAGCCATTATTTAAATTACAACTTCCATAAGAAGAGCATTGTTCAAGCGTGTCAGAGTCCTCGTCTACACTTCTCCAAGTTTCTGCCAAGCTCATACACTCAACCCATGCTGAGCATTCAGTAAGACTAGTTACACGACACTGAATTCAGAGGGTCAAACTCTCACTGTTAGTTGAAGTGAATTTACAGATTGAGAGTTAAGCTTAAGTAGGCTGAATTTTTAGATTGCTTCTCCAATTCTCAAGTTGGGATGGAAGACTTTGGTGGCAGGAGATGAAGAGTATGTTGAAGCAATATCTCCCACCAGAGTTCTCAGAGGGGGGCTGATAACAGCTGGGCTAGCCCAAGTGAACTGAACTTGAACTAACAAAAGCAGTCACAAAACAACACATTCACAAGTTGGGAATAATATCCCTTATGCAAACCACATGAGTACTAAAGAGGCTCTGAGTAGAGAAATGTGGTGTGTGTGTGTGTGTGTGTGTGTGTGTGTCGGGGGGGGAGATGGAATGAGAGTCTGCGAGGAGTGCAGAGAGGGACGCATTAGCTGAGAGGAAAGGCCAGAGTTGGGAAGAAGAAACTTCCAACTCCCTCCTGCCTGGCTGCAGAGTCTCTAAAGGGTGGTCCTTCCTAAGGCTCTTCCCCAGGGCCTCTTCAAAAAGAGGCTCCTGCATCACAGAGGACATACATTACACAGACTGGACAGCTCGCAAGGCACATGGGAGGTTTTCAGGCTCCCGGCACTGAGAGTCATAGTTAGGGTTAACCACAGTAAGCCTCGGTTACTTCAATGAGTGCAAGTAGGCCAGGCTACAGAAAACCCAGAGAGTTTCTACTTAGTTTTGTAATCCAATTTTTTCCTTATTGGTAAATTGGGAGTCATTTGAGAGCAGAGACTGATTAATTTTCTTCTTCTTCTTCTTCTCCTCCTCCTCCTCCTCCTCCTGCTCTTCCTCTTCCCCTTCCTCTTCCTCTTCCTCTTCTTCTTCTTGAGTTGGTGTCTCTGTTGCCCAGGCTGGAGTGCAGTGGCATGCTAGAAGCTCACCACATGCAGCTTTGACTTCCTGGGCCAGGTGATTCTTCTGCCTTCGTCTCCTAAGTAGCTAAGACTACAGGTGCAAACCACTATGCCTGGCTTTTTTTTTTTTTTTTTTTTCA
>NW_007247832.1:1635571-1658537 GCF_000164805.1 Carlito syrichta
TTTTTGCAGAGACAAGATCTCGCTGTGTTGTCCAGGCTGGTCTCGAACTCCTGGGTTCAAGCACTCCTTCTGTCTCGACATCCTGAAGTGCTGGGATTACAGGCATGAGCCACCTCACCTGGCTTTTTATTCTAGTAACATAGTAACTTGTTTACAATAGAAACATATTCATCTTTGCTGCATAATTTCAATAAATGTGATTTACTTACACAGAAAAATTTTGGGAAAAACTACCAAATACTCCACCTATTCCCATAAAGGGCTCTTATTTCCATAAAGGGCTCTCCCATGCCTTCAGATTTTGCACAATTGCTTCCATCTACCTAGAGTACTTCTTCCTCTCATTCCTGTCCTCCCTGCTTCTCCAGTGATCCAGATTCCAAACTGCATTCTCCTCTGGTTTTAGCTGAATGAAGTTCTTCCTGTCCTCAGAGCACACTCCAGCCCTGCAGGTCCCGTCGCTGGTGGCAGGTCCCTGTGTTTTGCTGTCTGTCCACCACAGGGCATGCTCAGGGGGTTCTCCAGACTGTTTCTTAGCTTTCAGTCTCTGGGCCTAGCACAATGCTACACTTTCGTAGTCTAAATTTTCAGGACAAGTGAACAAATGAAGAAGTGAATGAAGAGTGAATAACCGTCAATGTGTGCATAGTTCAAAATTATTTTAAGAATCCTACTGGTTCTTAAGTGCATTGGTTATTGGAGCGTTTACTTTTTTACAAATATTACCCATGCCATTTTGATTTCATGTGGATTTTAAATAGAGGAATACATTACTAGAATAATAAAAAACAACTCATACTTTATGGTGCTGACCTTGTGCTTAACTCATCTTCAAGTACTTTAGATACAGAATAGTTTCTACTGCAGACTATCTCTGACTTACTATCATTTAGATACATTGTGTGTGTGTCCCCTCTCTTCCACTCCTTCCTAAGCTTAATTATTTTTTGTGGCTTAACTATGTGACACAAATCAAAACCAGTATGTGAATTTAAGGACAGACATTTTCCTTCCTAAATAGATAGCTTGAGCTGATACAATGATTTTCTATAAAACAGGCAACTTCAAAAGAGTTACAAAACAAATGCCATGGATCCCAAGGGCAGACAGTTTCCATAGAAATGGGTCTCCCTAATGTTCTTTTTCAATCTTATTTTCTACAAATTGGGGCTTGGGAGGGAACATAAAATAACTCATCCAAACTTTGCCCCTCAAGACTAATGCTTTTGTTTTCTAAATATGTTTTTACACATTGAGAGAAATGAAATTTTCCAAATTGTGAAAATCATCCTTCCAGGTCCTTTTGATTTTCAGATGAACGGAGCATGTTTCAGTGACACTGAATTCATCTGATCAAGTTCTTGTTGGCCGAAGTAAATTTACAAATTGAGAATCAGGTGCAAATAGGTGGATTTCTTAGTACTTCTCCAATTCTCAAGCTGGGATAGAAGGCTTTTGGTGATAGGATATGAGTAGAGTGTGGAGGTGATCTCTTCTGCCAGAGTATAGTGGATAAGGTGAAGAGGAAGGAGGAGGAGGAAAAGGAGGAGAAGGAGGAGGAGGAGGAAGAGGAGGAGGAGGAGGAGAAGAAGAAGAAGAAGAAGAAGCAGCAGCAGCAGCACAATGGTGCTGTTATTCAAGAATCACCATTTCAATGCATCAGTTGGTTAATGCTGTGACAAAATGTTGATTATTTTTCATAAGACTAGCAATACTGTGAAACTGCAGAGTATCCTGAAAGGAGTGCCGTTTGGTCTTTGGTCCCGAATCGACCATTCACCTGAGTAGTCCCTGCAGTTCCGTTCATTTTTCTGGGTCGTGAACCCTTGGCAGTCACAGTAAGAACATGGAGCTGTTGCTTTTTAATGACTTTAGCAGGAGGGTTCTGTCCCGGGTTTCTTGGCAACCCCTTTCCCCATTGAGCAGTTTGGATTGATGTTTTTAGTTGTTTATCCAAAAAATGAATAAACAAAACCCGGTGGCAAGATCGTCTCTCCTTTCGTACTCTCTCACTATTTCCAGGCAATCCGCATTTTTAAAGTTACCACCAATTCATCTTCTATATTTTGCCTTCTTTAAAAAAGAAGTAGAAGAACGAAAGCCCACTAACTAGTTTAAAAAAAGAGACGACACTAACAAAGCAGGCTTTTTCCTTCTCGTGAACTGTGTATATAATTACTTGAATAATGTTGAATTTCACCCATATGCTGGGGAAGGTGAAAAAAATGGCAAAAATAACTACTGTGAATTCAAACCACAAATGAATGGAGCCAGCCTCATTCATAAATGTCATATGAAGCTTTGGTTAAAAAGGCAAGACTGTCATTCCAAGGACAGCAGCTGTTGTTATGTTGAACAAAATGGATACAAATGGGCATTATTTTAAAGTGAAATGCTTAATTTCAGGCCTAACAAGCACACTGTCCTCTGTGTAGCCCGTGTCACACAAGCCGTGATCTCCAGTAGAGGGCTTGATTGCACAGGAAATCGAACTCCCAGGCTGCGGCTGACCGGACCCAGCAAACACACTGGCAATGTTTGAGTTACTATGGCAATCGCAAAATAGGAAGGCCCTTTCTTCTTTTCCCTCATCTCTGCATGCAGCCGCAGCCTGCTCCTGAATAGGCCACATCTGCAAAAAGTTTTAACACGGTACTCAGATAAAGAAAAGGGTCCCCCAAATGGGCACTGACCCGTCTCAAAAAATGTTGCAAATTTTACATACAAGAATTGGGGAGCTGGGCCACTTTGCACAGGTTATGTCATAATGCAAACACAAAGGGATAAAAGCGTAGGGAGGCTTTGGCTGTCAGATATTGAGAGGAGGGGCAGCAGAAGTAAATGACAGCTTAAATGCAGATGTAAGGAGAAAAGTCAAAGATGGGTGACAGAAAGTTACTGCTCAATGAATAAGGGAGAAATTTCAGACACACACACAAAAAACAGACAAAAGGGGAAAATACAATAAAATCTATCTATAGAGATTTACTGAGAAAACCCCCCAAAGCATATTTAGCAAATCTTAGAACTATGAAGCCCTGTGAAACCAACACATGGCTCTTTAGACGGGCTTTTGTGGACTTCTCCGCGTCCCACCACCGTCTCCACGCAACTTAGGGTTGGAGAGGATGTTTTGAAACAATGGTGGAGCCCCCGCCCCGGGGCGCTGATGTTTTAGACGCAGCTTGGAAAAACGGATGTTTGCTGATGAAAAAATATCTAAGGACAGGTAGGGATGATCCTCGGGGACAGGCCTTTCCGGGAACAGAGAGACAGGCTCATGCGAACGCACAGGGAGTCGTTCTGGGTTGAAAAGACTCCCTCTCCCCCACCCCCATTCTCTTGCCTACACGTTTCTTTAAAATGTGGCACTTAACCAGGTTTTATCCGAGTCTTCTCAACTTGCCTAGGTCTCGGGGTGATTCGGCGGTTTTCTGGAATGGAGTTGCCTACTTCGCCAGGCGGGGGGACGGGGGGAGACGGGAGGAAGGGAACTGTCTTCAGGATGCAGGAAGGCAAGGCCCCTTGCCCCACCCCACGCCCCCTCCACTGAGCCAAGGGCTGAGCCCTCAGGGATCCCTCTTGAAAAATCCAAGAGCCAAGAAGAAGCAAAAATACTGAAATTAATCTTCAGTGCTTTTAACTTAAAGAGCTATTCATGGCGCGAAGGCAGTTGGAAAAGACTTGGGTGGGTAGTGAGCTGAGAAGTCACCCTTTGCAAGAATTGAAACTGGAAGGGAAGAATACTTTTAAATAGCATGAACTCGCCACAAAAAGTCGCAGTGCTGAAAGGCGCCCAGAGTCCAGTAAAACTGACACTGCATTTCACATTCATTGATCCTTGTTCTTTTGGGGGAGTTTTCGTATGAAGCGAGAGAGACAATGGAAGACAATTGTGCTACCTTATCAAAGTTCATTCATGCAGTTATTTCGAATACTTTTAACTGCTTGTCAATAGGTCTTGCAAGGCTCTGAGATTCTAAACGTCCTGTCGCGTTTGTGTACTAACCACTTAAAGTTCTGCTGAAGCTTTGTGCCCCGGACTGCCTCCCTTTATGTGGGTCAAAATGCAAGGCAAGGCCATTGTGTTCACCGGCCTTCATTAAATTCATTGATTTGACCTGTATTTTAAAGACCAAAAGTCAAACGGAATGGGAAGTTAAAAGTTCCCATACAAAATCTTCCCTTGGGCCCTTTTCGGCTTCCTTGAACTCTCTGGTGTGCAGGCAAAGGGACACTTTAGAACTGTTTGAAGTGTGGCTTGTGGCTAGACAAGCACTTTTGCTGACGTGTCTTCTTGGAGAAAAGTTTGAGTATGTCTTACATTTTATGCAGGGGTGAAAAAATTTCTAAGGATGAAGGAAAGTCTATTGCCTTGAATTTGAATTTCTTCCCAAGGGGGTTGCTTTGTCCACCTTACACAGCTGCCTTGTGAAGCTTCTACCGAGGCTGGTCCTATCGGTCCACGTGGGGCTATCGGTTCCTGCTCAAAATTCCCCAATAGTGCATTGTCATTTTTCAATCAGTATGCACCTTTGAGCTTGAAGTGAGCTTAAGTTTTCTTTCTTTCTTTTTTTTTTTTTTGCTTTGTTTTTGAATCAGGGTCTTACTCTGTCACCCAGGCTGGAGGGCAGTGGCACAGTCATGGCTCACCACAGCCTTAACCTCCCGGGTTCAAACAATCCTCTTGCCTCAGCCTTCCGAGTAGCTGGGACTACAGGCACGAGCCACCATACCTAGCTAATTTTTAAATTGTTTTTTGAGATGAGAACTCACTATGTTGCCTAGGTTAGTCTCGAACTCCTGGGCTCAAGGGATCCTCCTCACCCAGTCTCCCAAAGTGCTGAATTCCAACCATGAGCCGCCACGCCCAGCCTCAAGCTTAAGTTTTCTTTTGGATGTATTGAGGAATGGCCATATTTTAAAACCCTGTCTTTTGCTCACGAGTGCTTTTATGGCCAAAGTGGTCACACACAGTGCTCACTTAGCATGTGTGAGTGGGAAGGAACAAAGGAAGAGGAGGAATTGTCAACAAAAAGCTAGAAAAGTGCCCACAGTTCCAAGACAACCTCAGTCTGCTGTTTCCCCCCTCACTCTCAGCCTTAAGCATCATCTATTCCCATTTAGTCTAATTAAAAAACAGAGAATTCGAGACCCACCTGGGCAGCGAGACTTCATCTCTACAATAAAAATCAAAAAATGAGCCGGGCATGGTAGCGCATGCCTGTAATTCCAGCTACTCAGAAGGCTGAGGCGGAAGGATTGCTGCAGCCCAGCAGGTCGAGGCTGCGGTGGCCGGAAGCGGCCACTGCACTCCAGTCTGGGCGGCAGAGTGAGACTCCAACTCAAAAAAAAAAAGAAAAAAATCATCCATCTTGTCATTGTCGAAGGAGCATAACTCAGACTGTTAATACCACTTACCACTTACTAGTTATCACAATTCTGCAGATTTTTAAAAAATGATAATTCCATCAGCAAAACTGGGGAGAAGACACCAGACATGCCACCAAGATGCAGTTCAGGGGTCTGAACACAGAGGAAACATGGCACCCAAAAAGGGCAGAGTTGAGGCTGAATGTCAAACTGTGGAAGATGCAGAAAGCCCAGTGGGTGAACATATGTGTAGAAATCTCAAACTACCAGGGACAGAGTTCGCTAAAGTCATGAAGCAATCTCTTTGCCAAGAAAACTCATTTCTAATCGCCACTAGCTACTATTGCAGGATAAATAATACAGCATGATCATTGAGGATGATATTATTCTCACTTTACAAAGGGGAAATTGAGATTCAAAGAAACTCGCAAGGTCACACAGCAAATAGAAAGAGAAATTAAAACCCAGATCTGTGTGACCACAGAGTCCATACTTTGAGGGAAACATTTGTAAATTTCTTCCACTTTCCAGATCATGAGAGGCATGAAAGAACATGTTAAAATATTGACATGTATTGACAGGTCCATGTTGAGGGCTATTGCTGTATGATACAAGATATTGTCCTGAGGCTTTTTTTTTTTTTTTTGAGATAGAACAAAAATACATGTCTTGGGACGGATTTTAAAAGGCCAAGTTCAAGAAGGTGGTTCAAGAAAGTGAAGTGTCAACTCCATCCTCACCCTCACAGAAACCATACCCATGGATACATCCTTCCTTGAGGTTGTTTCCAGGGTGTGTTCCCTGGGAGGCAGAGTGACAAGGTGAACTAGCAGGGGCATTGCAGCCACCATTTCATGTCCCCCATTCTGTCTATGTCCCTTCTCAGCTGACTTGGAGGTTATAGTCTCTTTAACACCTAGGACAAAAACTACATGACCAAGACTCTTTGATAGTTAACATCTCAGCGTAGTGACTGCCTTTTAAATATTTTTTTCCCACAAACCACTGTTTTTTATGAAATAGAGCTGAGTTTGTTAAGAGAAAGAAACTTGACTGGACGCAGTCACCCGTGCCTATAATTTCAGCACTTTGGGAGGCCCAGGAGGGTCACTTGAGCCCAGGAGCTCAAGACCAGCCTGGGCAACACAGCAAGACCTCATCTCTACACAAAATAAAAAAAATTAGCAGGGTGTGCTGGTGCATGTCTGTTGTTCCAGCTGCTAGGGAGGCTGAGGTTGGGAGGATTATTGAGCCCAGGAGGTTGAGGCTACAATGAGCCATGATCACACCACTGCACTTTAGCCTTGGCAACAGAGTAAGACCTTGAATCAAAAAGAAAAGAAAAGAAAGAGAACTTAAGATAAATTCAATGTAACAGAGTTAAACTGAGCAAAGAACGATTCATGAATTGGGCAGCCTCCTGAGACAGAGGAGGCTCAGGGAGACTCCATCGCAGCCCCACGGTGGAAGAAGTTTTATGGACAGAGAAAGGAAAATGGCCTACAGAAAATGGTTGGGAGGGACAGAAACAGCCAAGTTGGTAACAGTTCAGTGCTTGCCTTGTTTAAACCCAGCTTGAATAGCTGGCCCACACTTGATTGGCCATGCCTCAGTGATTGGCACAAGAGTAGATTAATCTGTCTACATATCCAGTTAGGTTGCAGTTGACTAGGTGAAAGTAAAAAGGTTTCTTTACAAAGAAATCTTTACGCCAAATGTGCAAGGGAACAGTTTTAAACTACACTTAATTTAACATGTTCAAAATCTAGATGAAAAAACTGGAGCTTAGAGATTTTGGGTCTTAGTTTGTTGCTCTTGTAGTAGACATATGACCTTGTGTTAAAAAGGCAATTTCTTTGCTTCCTGAGGTGACCTAAAATGCAGAGGGAATCTTTAGATTTGTTATCCTTGAAACAAAATATTCATTCATGAAGTATAAATTATTAATTCAAGAAAACTAGGGACAAGGCTTTCTCTTCCTCAGTTCCAGAGGGGTTGAGACCACTATGTTGGTGGACCCCTGAGGCAGGGCCACTCTGGCTTGTCTAGAGGACAGAACGCAGAGCCAAACATTACAATCAAATGGTAATTTGTAGCAAGAGTTAGGTTCCTATCTAAGGAATTTGGAAATCAGTAGAGGAGATGTCTTGTGGAGATAAGGGGTTAGAAAAAACTCCAAGAGTTTTTATATTTAAATGAAGTATCATAGACTTCAGAGTAAGTGTCTTAAAGTTGCCCAGAGTCTAGGAGTTCCCAAGAGAGGACTCTGCAGAGTCATAATATACTTTAATTTCCTTCTTTATCTAGTGTGTGATATGTCAGAATCAGGTTGGAAAATAAACTTCAGTATAGGAAGGGTTTTAGGTCACAATTCCAGCGGGGCCTTCAGAATGTTAGGTCAGGCCCTCTGGGGGTATAGGTGCAATCTGGTGCCAAGTGAAAGGCGCAAAAAATTGCACAGAAGTTAGATTGGAAAATATAGTTTATTTAGAAAGTAAATGAGAGAGGAGATTCACCTCTCCAAGGTAGGGGAGGAGGTCAAAGCCAGGAAACATGGTGACGGCCATAACTCAAAGAGCACACGGTCATACCAGAGTCCAGTAAGGCAATGGTGACAGGCTACTTGAGGTCAAATGCTTTTTTTTGAGTCAGAGTCTCACTCTGTCGCTCAGGCTGGAGGGCAGTAGCATACTTACTCACAGTCACTACAGCCTCAACCTGCTGGGC
Organism: Carlito syrichta; assembly: GCF_000164805.1. Lineage (NCBI taxonomy): Eukaryota > Metazoa > Chordata > Mammalia > Primates > Tarsiidae > Carlito > Carlito syrichta. Next base: position 1,643,672 of record NW_007247832.1, read on the forward strand.
TCAGGCAATCCTTCCGCCTCAGTCTTCCAAGTTGCTGGAACTAAAGGCATGCACCACCATGCCCAGCTAATTTTTTTATTTGTTGGAAAGACAAGGTCTTGCCAAGTTTCCCAGGCTAGTCTCAAACCCCTGAGCTCAGGCAATCCTCTCACCTCCACCTCCCAAAGAGCTGGGATTACAGGCGTGAGCGACCCTGTCTGGTGAGGTTGACTGCTTTTAAATATTCCCTTTGATGGTGCTGGTCATTAAGGTGGTTAGGTGGTGGCCTGCTCCGCGTCATCATGGAGGGCAGGCACGCACAGGTACTGATGTCAGGTGATGGACAGCAGGCAGATGGGTGGGTTAGTCACATGACTGCTGCCATGGTGATGGAGTCTATCTGTGTCAGGAAGGTCACGAAGTACTGATTAGGTTAACCTGGATCTTATGCGTGGAGGCAAATACTTGAAGTAGAAAAGCTAATTAGTACAAAAACTGGGGAGGAAGATTGTAAAACAACCATCAATAGCTACCTCTGAGAAACTGGTTCTGTCTTGGCTAGTGTTTAGAGGGTAAGTTAAGTGAACTGTTAGAAAAACATGAGATTTAGGCAATGTTAAAATGACTGCTCATTGGGTATATTAAATTCATGTTATGTCTTTTCAAGGGAGGACCCACAAAAACCTGGAATTCATTTCTAAAAACTCGTGTGTTTACTCTTACACGTTTAAACTTTGGTCACCTTCAAAGTACTCTCCATTTGATGCAATACATCATCAAGATGCTTTTCTCACTGCTCAAAAACAGTTTTTGAACCCATCAATTTGGATGCCTTTTAGTGCTTCTGCCATTTTTTGTTTCGCCTCTTCCACATTGGCAAAACATTTCCCTTTGAGAACTTTCTTTCATCTGGGGAAACACAAAAAGTTGCTCAGAGCGAAATCTAGTGCATAGGGAGGGTGGGACACAGAGGTCATATAGTTTGGGGTCAAAACTGCTGAACACTCAGTGTGGTGTAAATTACCTGTCATGAATGGGGGAACATGCTGAAAGAATTTCCAAAAAATTTCACTGAAGCTGAACACAGCCTCTCACAACACTAGCTGGGTACTGACACCAGTACGTTCCTAGAACACTTACTAGTGGAGAAAGCTTGTACTACAAGGGGGCCAGCCCTCCAAAAAATAATTGTGTTTTTTTTTGGGGGGGTGATCTTCCCTTATATAGTGTTAATCAAAACCCATCTAATGAGTCTTTATTGGGCATGATTCCCCAAACCTCTTAATCAGGAATTTGGACAAGAGAAAAAATTCAGAGTTTAGTCTTTGTAAGCATAGTACTTTCCTGAGTTCTATGAGTCATTCTAGTGAGCTGTCATACCTCAGGGAAGTCCTGAGTTTGAGTCAGTTGGTCAGAGTGTGGGTGGCTTGGAGATGCCCAAACTTGCAGCTGGTGTCTGAAGTGAGAACAGTCTAGTTGGAGTCTGTGTCCTTATCTTTAGAGTCTGCGCTAATTTGGGGTGTTACCACCAGAAGTGCATTGCATTATTGCAGCTTGCAAGTCAGGAGAGTCCCAAATTCATACCGATGCAGGTAATATTTTAAAAATATTCTTGACTTATTTTATTCTGGTTGTAAAGGTATACATATCTTTTGTAAAAAGTGTTTTAAAATATTTCAGAGAAAATTAAAAATAGCTCTAACCCTACAGGCTGAGAGAACCCTTATTAAAATTCACTGTATTTGAACCCTATCATCCTTTTAACAATCCATGGATCTAACAAAACTGGAATCACACTACATCTTGGATTTGTAAAGTGTGATTTTTTTTCACTTAACACAATATCATGTTTTCCCACATTGTTAAAAATTCACCAGAAACCTCTTTAATAATTCTGTAATTTTTCATACCGTTTATGTACCATTTTATAGATATAATGATTCCCCTTTGGATGTTCATTATTCAATGTATTGTTGAGCCTCTTCTACTATATACTAGGTATTAGCAATATAGTAATAAACATGACAGAGCAAGTCTTTGTCTTCAATGAGTCACTGTTCCAGTGGGGAAGATTTATAAATAAGCTATTAAATATATACTATGGTTTCAAATTATGATCGTTGCATGGAAAAATATAAAGCAGGGAGCTCTAGATTAATATGATAAATTAAATAGATGCATCCAATTCAATCCCTCTGGAAACACCATTAAAACCAAAGTAAAGAGATTTTTTATTTTCTCTAGACACGGTCCTACTGTAGGATCCAGGAAAACAGGAGAGGAACAAAAGCAAAATTTAGAAGGTGTAAATCAGATAGACAAATGGTAACAAATGTTGCAAAACTAAGCAAGGTGAATCTCCAAAACCAGCTCGATTTATGTTCCAGAACCCTCAAAAGTCACAAGGACTGGAAGCACCTGGTATCTCTGAAACCAGGGATGAGGAGAGAAACTAAAAAAAGGGCAGGTTAAACCATGGAGAAACAGTTCTGTCTCAAGACCCCTACACTGATTCTCCTCCACTGGGCATCTGCTCACCCCCATCATGAAAGAAGACTAGTAATTTGTTCTCTGCAGAGGACCTCTGGACAAGGGGACATGAGACAGTGCCATTCTGAAAACAGGAAGATTAGACGATTGTGTGTTGCATGCTGAAACTGCCCCTGCTCCCCTGTCCACTACACCCTCACCAGTTACATTCACCCATCTGACTCCTAGAACACCAGCAGCCAGATCTTTACCCAACAGGCAATATGTTGGGAAATCTTAAAGCACAAGAGGATAGAACAAGATACTGACATTGAATGTTCCTCAACAACAGACCCATCAAAACGCAAAGTCAACTAGTTCAGTAATACGCTTCCAAAGAGCTGTCAAACCAGCTGTAAATTAATAGCAGACATCAAGGATTAACGGTCTGCTGAGGACCCAAACAAATAGGAGAGTCATCTGGGATAAAGCAGAGGTTGAGAAACGAGAAGAATCTTTCAAAACAAACCAAATCAATAATTAACATTAACCTTCTCAGAGGCCAGGCTCGGTAGCTCATCCTGTAATCCCAGCACTTTGGGAGGCCGAGGCAAGTGGATTGCCTGAGCCTGTGGGTTCGAGACCCACCCGGGCAACTTGGCGAGACCTCGTCTCGACAATAAAATAAACATTAGCCGGGCGTGGTAGCATGCACCTTGTAGTTCCGGCTACTTAGAAAGCTGAGACGGAAGGATCACCGGAACCCAGCAGGTTGAGGCTGCAATGGCTGGGAGCGTGCCACTGCACTCCATGCTGGGCAACAGAGACTACAACTCAAAAAAAAAAAATTCTCAGAAAGATGAACCAAGACCTTATATCCATAAAACCAGCACAGATATTAAGGAAAAAAATAATTAAGGAAACAAAAAAGAGCTTCTGGAAATCAAAAACACAATAGCAGAATGTTGAGTTAAAGAAATCCTCCAAAAAGATAAAGATATAGAAAATAGAATTAGAGTACAATTCAAGATTGTTTAACTCGTGAATAACAGAAGTTCCAGAAAAAAAGAACAGAGATAAAAGAGAGGAGGAAGTATCAAAGAAATAGTTTAAGAAAATTTCCTGGAATTGATGGACACAAGTTTACAGAATGAAAAGGCTCACAAAGTGTCTACTGCAATAGATTCATTTATTCAGTCAATATATAGCAAGCGCCAGGCAATATTGTAGGCTCTGAGGATAAAACAGTAAACAAAACTGACAAAGACCTTGCCCTTGTGGACTCCTACTTGTCAAAAGGCTATTGAAATAATCCTGGAGGGTTTCACTGACAGAGCAGGGTAGAGTCAGGGAATATGGTGAAAGGAACTCAGATTCTGGTTATCATTTGAGGATAGGGCCAATAGGATTTTTATCTAATTTATCCATTAGCTACAGAGCGTGAAAGAGAGGGGTTAATGATAAGTTTATGGATGACTCCAAGAGAAACTGGAAGGAGTCGTCATTTCAGAGACAGAGTATACTCAGAGAGACGCACGTGTTTTGGTAATGGTGGGAGGGATTTGTTTGTTTTGGGGGGTTTTTTGGGGCGTTGGAGTCTCACTCTGTCACCCAGACTGGAGTGCAGTGGCCGCTCCGGATCACTGCAGCCTCAACCTGCTGGACTCCAGCGATCCTTCTGCCTCAGCCTTCCAAGTAGCTGGAACTACAGGCGTGCCCTACCAAACCCGGCTAATTTTTTTGATTTATCGTAGAGACGAGGTCTCGCCAAGTTGTCCAGGTAGGTCTCGAACCCGCGGGCTCAGGCAATCCACTCACCTCAGCCTCCCAAAGCTTGGGATTACAGGCTGAGCCACCGAGCCCAGCTGGTGGGAGGGATTTGGAATTGGCTTGGAACTTATCAAACTTCAGATGCCTATTATGCACCCAGGTAGAAATATCATTAGGCAGTGGATGTGTGAGTCTGGAGTACAAGGGAGAATTCTAGGCTAGAAATTAAAATGTAAGAATCACATCCTTTCTTCTATGCCTTTCCATGCCCTGCTGCTGCCGGAATTAGCCACATTCATTCCAGGGAATGGAAGCCTTCTGATGGGATCTGCCCTTGTGAGATGGAGTAGGTCACTGTGAACCTACAAGCAGAAAATACAGAGCAGCCCAAACCCTATGACCATTTTCCCGCTGGTATCTGGTTTATACTACACCCCTGCCAGGAAGCCCTAGGCTCTTGTCAACTCACAGAGAGGATGACACCACCGTCTTCTCCTTGGAGTTTTCATCTAACAGTGATGATATTGCCATTTCCTTCTACAGCTAGTTTGCTACCCAGTTTTTCAAAACTAAACCGATATGCAGGTGGGGACGCACACACAGGTGTTAAAACATAAGGAAATGATTCACCTAAACTTCAGGATTTGGATAACTCTAGAAGGGAGAAAGAAGCATGCACAAGGTACTAAAGGATTTATACTTCTTTTTTGTTTGTTTGTTTTGTTTATTTGAGTTGGAGTCTCACTCTTTCGCCCAGACTGGAGTGCAATGGCCGCTCCCGGCCACCGCAGCCTCGACCTGCTGGGCTCCGGCGATCCTTCCGCCTCAGCCTTCCTAGTAGCCGGAATTACACGCACGCGCTACCATGCCCGGCTGATTTTTTGATTTATGGTAGAGATGAGGTCTCGCTGCCCGGGTGGGTCTCGAACCCGCGGGCTCAGGCAATCCACTCACCTCAGCCTCCCAAAGGAGCAGGATTACAGGCTGAGCCACCGAGCCCGGCTCGGATTTATATTTCTTAATCTAGATGATGAGTGCATGGATATTCACACTGTTTCTTTAATTATAAATATAAATTTATACACTCTTCTGCATGGGATGTATTTCTCAATTAAAAATATTTTAAAGAGAGAAATAAGGTAGGGCTAGGGGTTAGAAGAGTGGACAAAGGGCTGTTTTAGACAAGGTGATCAAGGAAGTCTTCTCTGAGGCAGTGATGATTGAGCAGAGACCAGGATGAAATGAAGGATCAAGCAATGCAGAATAACGTGGGTAAGAATCCAGGCAGAGAGAACAAGTGTAAATGTCCTGAGATGGGAATGAACTTGACAACAGCAAAAAGACCAATGAGGGATTGGGAACATGATGGTCAGAGAGGAGGCTGGAGGCCCAGTGGGCAAAGCATGTTTGCTGTTACCATGCATACCATTTTTATTATTGTAATTATTCTCAGGGCGTGAAAGCCTTTGGAAGGTTTTGAGTGGTAGAGGGATGAGATTTGGTTCGTGTTCTGTAAGCATGACTCTGGTTACATAGGGGAGGATGAATAGATGATGGGAGTCCCAAGTGGAAAGGAGACACTTGGGGAAGCCATTGTCATCATCCTAGCTTACACCGAGGCTCTTTCTAATGTATTGCTATTATGAATGTAACCCATATTTCCAAGCCCTGAGTGAGTTAACATTAAAATTAATCATTTAAGCTGGGCATGATGGCTCATGTTTATAATCCCAGCACTTTGGGAAGCCAAGCGGAAGGATCGCTTGAGGCCAGGAATTTGAGACCAGCTTGGGCAGCATAGCAAGACTCTTGTCTCTACAAAAACAAAATAAAATAAAATTAGACATTTAATGAACTCTGTTGATGGTCTGCCTCAAATCGATTTTTTCCTTTACCTAACAGATCTGTTTTTATTCAATAATTCTCCCGTTGCCTACATGATTAAGTGGAAGTAAATCCCACCATCAGCTTCAGAGTAGACCCTGATTAGCCTACTCAAACCAAACATTTGTCCATGAGTAGTTTAAGACTGTACCTCAAGATAGAGTTCTGGTCAAGAAAATGTGAGGGGACACCCTCTGGGGCTTCTGGGAACTTTTCTGACGCTTAGAAGACAGTGTCTCCTCTTTTAAATCCAGGACATAAAACATCCAGAGACGATCAGACTCGGGCTGGAGACAAGATGGCACGGAGAAGTAAGACAGGGTAAGAAGAATGATCGAGAAGCCAGGCTGAAGCCTTAAAGTGCCCCGCCGGGGCTGCCCCGCTCCAGACTTCTCCGTGTGAAATCACACAGGTCCTAATGTGGAGCCAGGTGGGATGAGGCTCTCTGCTGCCAGTTGCCAGGTACCTCATAGAGGAGTCTCATTTTGGAGCCTCCACAGCCCCCATCAGCTGGACCTCACTCTGAACCTCTTCAAAGTCACCTCCAGTTGCTCTGGGGGACTCCAGCGGGGAAGTCACATGTGTTTGGGGAGGTTTGCACACTTTTTTCCTTTTCCATGTTCCTGATGGAAGCTTTGGAGTGTGTTTACTCACAAGTGTGTTTACCCACAAGCCCTTTAGAGGAGGGTCTTCAGCCTGGCTATTGTGGCCGGTGTCCCCTAAAACAAGCTGGTGTTGGGTCTTGGTGCTTTTAGTGCATCCTTCTCCGGAGGTGACCACAGTGCCCGCCAGCCCTCTCTGCAACACCAGGGCCATACGCTACGTGCAGAAAAAGAGGCACACCCCTGTCCTCCACACTCCTGCCATCAGCCTCTGGCGGAGACACCTGAGCACCCAAACCTCTGAGAGTTACAACCCATCCAACTTATGCAAAATATGCATGGGGAAGCCCAGCGTGCCAGACCATGCACTCAGCAGAGAGCCAGACTCTGAATCACAATCCAGGGTGATTTAAAACAACCTTCATAATCTTCTTTTTTTGTTGTTATTACCTGTTTTTCTGAAGACAGATGCCAAGAAATGGAATTAATAATGCTCTTGGTACATTTTAACAAATTTGAAATATTTTCCAATATTGCAGTTTATCTTTCATTTTATTTTTGATGTAGGGAAATTTTAAAATTTTAAATGGAGAAATCTTTTTTTTTTTTTTTTTGAGTTAGAGTCTTACTCTATCACCCAGCCTGGAGTGCTGTGGCATGATAACAACTCACTGTAGCCTCTACCTCTTAGGTTCAGGTGATCCTCCACTTCAGCCTCCAGAGTAGCTAGGACTAAAAGTATGCACGGCCATGCCTAGCTAACTTTGATTTTTTTTGTCAAGAAGAGCTCTTGCTATGTTGCCCAGGCTGGTCTCAAATTCCTGAGCTCAAGCGATCCTCCCACCTTAGCCTCCCAAAGTGCTGGGATGACAGACAGGAGCCACCATGCCCAGCCAAGATGGAAAAATCTTATTATCTTGTTTTCGTTTGGGTCCTCTGAAAAGCAGTTACCAAGATGAGATTAAATGTGCAGGGCTTCTGCACTAGACTGGAGTCCAGTCTCTTTCTCTCTTTAAAAAAAAATGTGCAAGAATATGATTAAGGGAGGTGAGAGAAACTTGAGAGTTAGCCTAGGGAGGTCATGAGGGCTGACATTCAGTGATGCAAATCTAACCCTGAGTGTAGGAGACGGGAAGAAAAAAGTTGGAGAGAGGCTCCTCCTAGGTGGCCGTGGAGTCTAAGGAAGGTTTGGCAAAGCTGTCATGGAGCCCTTGAGTCAAAGTTGGTCATTACTCTTAGAAGAAAACAGATACGTCTTCATGACCTTGGATTTGGCAATGGATCCTTACAAAATGACATAGCACATGCAACAAAAGAAAAAATAGATAAATTGGACTTCCTCAAATTAAAAACGTTTGTGCATCCAAGGCATTATCAAGAAAATGAAATGCAACCTACACTAGAGTGAGGTTACACATCATATATCTGATGAGAGACTTGTCCCCAGAATAGACAAAGAACTCTTACAGCTCAACAGTGAAGGGGTCCAGGGGTGGTGACTCAAGCCTATAATCCCAGCACTTTGGGAGGCAGAGGTGGAAGCATTACCTGATCCCAGGGGTTCGAGACCAGCTTGGGCAACATGGCAAGACATCATCTCTACAATAAATCAAAAAATTAACCAGGTGTGGTGTTGCACGCCTGTGGTTCCAGGTACTTGGAAGGCTGAGGTGGAAGGCTTGCCTGAGCCCAGCAGTTAGAGGCTGCAGTGGCTGTGAGCATGCCACTGCACTCCAGCCTGGGCAACAGAGTAAGACTCCAACTCAAAAACAAAACAAAACAAAACAAAACAAGTGTAGGAAGAGATAACCCAATGAAAATATGGGCAAGTGATTTGAATAGACATTTATTTTAAAAAGATAAACTACATGAAAAAATAAATAAAAATAAAAAGAGAAACACATGAAAAGATATTCAATGTCATTCATCACTAAGGAAGTATAAATCAAAACCACAGCTGGACTCGGTGGTTCAGTCTGTAATCCCACGCTTTGGGAGGCTGAGGTGAGTGGATTGCCTGAGCCCGCAGGTTCGAGACCCACCTGGGCAACTTGGCGAGATCTCATCTCTACCATAAATCAAAAAATCAGCCGGGCATGGTAGCACGTGCCTGTAATTCCGGCTACTCGGAAGGCTGAGGCGGAAGGATCGCCGGAGCCCAGCGGGTCGAGGCTGCAGTGCCCGGGAGCAGTCACTGCACTCCAGTCTGGGTGACAGAGTGAGACTCCAACACAAAACAAACAAACAAACAAAAAAACACCACAATACGATACCACTGTATACCCACCAGGATGATTGTAACAATAATAACAAAAACAATGGAAAATAGCGACTGTTGGTGAGGGTGTAGAGAAATTGGAATTCTTGTACATTGCTGGTGGGAATGTAAAACGGCTCAGCTGCTATAGAAAATCATCTGTTGGTTCCTCAAGAAGGTTAGCATATATTTACCATATGACCCAGCAATTCCACTCTTAGAAACTCAAACAAATATTTGCATATGCATATTCACAGCAGCACTAGTCACAATAGTCAAAAGGGAGAAACAACCCAAATGTCAGGCAACAGATAATGAATAAGCAAATGTGGTACATACGATGGGGGACCCCAAAAAAGGTGGAATTACTTTTTGGAGGGTGGGACCCTTGTAGTACAAGCTTCCCCGGCAAGGTAAGTGCTCTAGGAACACATCAGCATCAGTGTACAAGCTAGTGTTGTTGTGAGAGGTTGCGTTTGGCTTCAGTGAATTTTTTTGGAGATTCTTTCAAGGCATTTTCCCATTTCATGGTGAGTGATTAATGAGGGCACCTGCCCACACTGTTTTTGAGTGTTCAGCAGTTTTTGACCAGAAATAGCATGACCCCATATGGGACCCACCCTCCCTATTCACCCAATCTCGCCAGAGTGATTTTTGTTTGTTTCCCCAGATGAAAAAAGTCCTCAAAGGGAGACATTTTGCCAATGTGGAAAAGGTGAAACAAAAAATGGCAGAAACACTAAAAGGCATCAAAACTGATGAGTTCAAAAGCTGTTTTGAGCAGTGGAAAAAAAGTCTCAACAGGTGTATTACTTCAAATGGAGAGTACTTTGAAGGTGACTGAGGTTTAAACATGTAAGGTTAAATACACTATTTTTAAAAATTAGGTTAAAAAATGTAGTTTATTTAAAAGTAAATTAGAGAGAGAAAGAGAAGGGAGAGAGAAGATTCACCTCCCCAAAGCGGGGGAGGGGCCAAAGCCAGGAAGCATGGCGACAGCCATAGCTCAAAGAGCACATGGCCACACCAGAGTCTAGCAAGGCAATGGCCGCTGGCTGCTTGTTGTTGAGTCCTTTTAACCATTCCCCTTGATGGGGGAAGATCATTAAGGTGATTGGGTGGTGGTCTGCTTCACGTCATCACAAAGTGGCAGGCAAGCGCAGGTACTGATGTCAGGTGATGGACAGCAGGCATCACCTGTCAGGTGGGTTAGTCACATGATTGCTGCCATGGTGGGGTCTGTCTGTGTCACGTAGGTCACAAAGAGCTGATTAGGTTAACTCGGGGGTTTGGACCCGGAGGAGTTTTTCCTGCAAGAGACTTGTTAGACATTTGCAATCACAAACTCCTTGATCAAATGTGGTCAGTATTATCACTTTTATGGCTTTGGTGATATACTATTTTTTTTATAAATAAGTTCTGGGGTTTTGGGGATCCCCCTCATACATACAATGGACTATTATTCAGTCAAAAAATGAATGAAGTTCTGATATACGCTACAATGTGAACAAACCTTGAAAACATGCTAAGTGAAAGAAGGAAGACTCTGAAGTCTATATATTATATGATTCCATTTTTATGAAATATCCAGATAGATAAATCCATAGAGACAGCAGATTGTTGTTTGGCAGGGGCTGATGGGAGGCTATTACTGAATAGATACAGGGTTTCCTTTTGGGATAACGAAAACATTTTGGAACTCAATAGAGGAGGTGGTTGCACAGCAGGAGGTGAGCAGCCCATGAGTGAGTGAAGCTTCATTTGTATTTACAGCTGCTCCCTATCGCCTGTATTACCTCCTGAGCTCTGCCTTCTGTTAAATCAGCAGCAGCATTAGATTCTCATGGGAGCAGGAACCCTATTGTGAACTGTGCACCTGAGGGATCTAGGTTGTGTGCTCCTTAAGAGAATCTAATGCCTGATGATTTGAGGTGGAGCTCAGGCGGTGATGCTAGCTCTGGGGGAGCAGTTGTAAATACAGATTAACATGAGCAGTGAGGTTTGACTGCACAGAGACCATAATAAATCAATATGGGTGTACAATTGCTGAATTGTTCACTGTAAAGCGATTAATTTTATGTTTTGTGAGTGTCACGTTGATTTAAGTAGGAAACAAGGGAAAGCTAAGAGGAAACAAAGTCTGCCACCAGAGGAGTGCCAGGTCTCCCAGGAATAGGACTCTTAGTGTCCCTGCTGAGCTCTGTCACTGGCTGATGCAACAAGTGGAACATGCAGGCTGGACCCAAACACAGTGATAATGGCAGTGTGGCACCTGGGGCTTTGACCAACTCTGCTCCCTGTAAGAGGAGGTCTGCTAGATCCATCTCGGAGACCCGGCCCATCTCGTGGAAGAGAGTAAAACACTGCACAAGTATGCTCTTCTGGGCCCTGCAGCTCTGACTGAGAAACATACAGTTTGGGGGGTGGGGTTTGATGACTGTCAACCACTTAAGGCTGGTAGGGGCTGTCTCGATGTGGTAGCTTCTGCCACGAAGTCCGGCTCCAGAGATCTGGTTGCTAACTCAGCAGCCTTACATTTTTCTGCAAACTTATAGAAATACGTTTCCTCCTTTTTCTCCTCCTCCACTTCCTCCAGAATTGACTTTATTAACAGCGAAAATTCAAGGGTTCTCCCTGGTCTTCCAGGCAGCTTGAGCACCCATCAGCCTTACCCTATAGATACCCTGTCTATTTTGTCATGGTCACTTATTTAATTTTTTTAGAGATGGTATCTTGTTATGTTGCCCAGGCTGGTCTTGAACTCCTGGCCTTGAGCGATCCTTCTGTCTCAGCCTCCCAAATGCCTGGAATTACAGGCATGAGGCATCATGCCTGGATGACATTCACTTCTTTATCCATCTTCCTCCAGTGACTTCAGCAGCTTCTTCACCCCAGCATGCATGCCACAGTATTTTTCTAAAGTCTTTGGACGCATTTCTAGATCTACAACATCAATGTCCCTGCTTCTCTTCATGTTGCCAAATACCTTGTCGGAGTGTTTGGTTTGACTTGGGATTTTGCAATGACCACTGGTTCAGAGGTGTGTTTTAGCCACCACTGAAATCCTCCTCCGTGGGAGCTGGCCTCGCATCTCTGGAAAAGAGTCATGTGTTTTGATCCCTTGTGGCTTCCACCAAGATCTGGGAACCTCTGCCAAAGAGCTGGCCCCTTTCCCTCACCTTGCAAAAACTTCTGCCAGAGCTTCTGAAGTCAGACTGGGCCTGCCAACAAACATGATCAGTCTGTCTGAGTGGACCCTATCTTCTTATTTGAAGAAAAAATCTCACTTTCCTTAGAAACTTGAGATATGTGAAGATGCTGGCCTAGAGTCCCTTTCAAAACTTGTATCCTCTTCTTTTGCTGTTTCTACAATTCAACACCTGATAAACTTGGACCACACGTGTTCGCACATGCTGGACTCAGTGTCTGATACATCTAGGGCTGAACGATGGGTTCTCCCAGGGGATCTAAAAGTAATCCCTACGATTCCTTCCTATTTCAAGGCACTGGCCAGCAGGGGGAGGGTAGCAGCTGGGCTAGGATGTGTCTTGCCTCTCTTTAGGATACTGTCTTGGTGACTCACTAGGTCAGTGTGGGCCAATCCAAGGGGAATTACACGGCAGCTTCAAAGAAATAATGCAAATTTTCTTGGGAGAAGAGAGACTATGGGAGATTGTAACATACTCAATGGTGCATCTTCCTCCTGGACTGATATCTGGCTGAGTCCTCACCTCACAAGGAGACCCTTTCCCTTGTCAGCCATGATGTCCCATTTGACTGTGATCCCTTGGTTCTTTGGGGGCAACGGTTGAGTCCTCTCATCACCAAGGAGAATAATGCATCCCAAGCATCTCTTCCTCCCACCCTCATTGACTCTGTCCCCTATACCAGGGGTCCCCAACCCCCAGGCCACAGACCACTACCGGTCCATGACCTATGAAGAACTGGGCCACACAACAGGAGGTGAGTGACCAGTGAGTGAGGGAGGCTTCATCTGTATTTACAGCCATCGTTCAACCCTAGATGTGTCAGACATTATCACCTGAGCTCCCCCTCTGTCAAATCAGTGGCGGCATTAGATTCTCATAAGAGCGTGAACCTTTTCGTGAACTGTACACATGAGGGAACTAGGTTGCGCACTCCTTATGAGAATACCTGATGATCTGAGGTGGAGCTCAGACAGTGATGCTAGCACTGGAGAGTGGCTGCAAATACAAGTTAACATTAGCAGTGAAGTTTGACTACCCAGAGACCATGATAAATCACTTGCTTGCAGACTCATCTCAAAATCCTCTCAGTGAGTGACAAGTGAGTTGATGTACTTCAATTGTACAGCTACATCTGATGGCAGGTTTTAAGTCAGACATTGGTACTTATTTTAGTCTGTGCGTGGCCCACGCATTATTTTATTTACCACTTCCATCTGTGTCTCTTTCTCACACTGTCTCAGTCACAGTTTGGGAAGCACACAAGCTAATCCTAGCCAGAACGAGTAAAAAAAACAAACATCACTGGAGAGCTTCTTTGAAAAGGGGGAAAGACCCACTGATAAGAAAGTAGAAGACTCTAAGACTGTTAACAAAAAGAAAGATGCCTTTAAAAGAAAATGCCATGAGTTCAACTTAAATTACAATTCATTGCAATAGATAATTCATATTCTCCAAACCTGCTTTATATAATATGTGGCAACAGGCTATCCAGGAAAACCATGAAACTTTCAAAACTACTTCGCCACATGGAGACCAAGAACCCTGCATTGAAAGACAAGTCTTTGGTGTTTTTCAAAGGAAAAAAAAGTGAACATGAAGAACAGAAGTAATTATTGAAGAACATCACTTCACCAAATGTGTCTGCACTGACAGCATCACTCTTAGTGGCTAATGGCATTGCTAAAGCTAAGAAGCCCTTTGTTACTGGCAAAGAGTTGATCCTGCCTGCTGCTACAGGACATCTGTTGTGAACTTTTAGGAGAGGCTGCAGTTCAAAAGGTGACATGTGTTCCTCTTTCGGCTAGCACCATATCTAGACAAATTAATGAAGTAGCAGAGAATATTGAGGCACAGTTTAGAGAGGTTGAATGAGTCTTGGTATGCAACGCAGACTGACAAGTCTACTAGTGTTGACAACAAGGTAACGTTGCTTGTTTTTGTGCAATATATTTTTCAGGAGGATGCACGTGAGGATATGTTGTGTGCACTTTTGTTGCCAACTAATACCACAGCTGCAGAACTATTCATGTCTTTGAAAGATTATCTATTAGGAAAATGGAATTGGTCATTTTGCATTGGGATATGCATGGATGGAGCAGCTACCATGACTGGATTGCTTTCTGGTTTCACTACTCAGGTCAAAGGGGCCACTTCTGAATGTGAGTCTATGCACTGTGTCATCCGTAGAGAAATGCTGGCTAGCCACAAAATATCACTTAACAATGTTTGGCAAGATGTGATTAAAATATCAACCACATTAAAGTGCATGCCCTTAACTCATGTCTGCTCATGCAGCTGTTAGGAGAGGGACTCATACACACACGTCTTCTCTAACACACCGAAGCGAGATGGCTTTCTAAAGGTAGATCACTGGCCAGAGTTTTTGAGTTACGAAAGCCACTCCAGAGATTTCTTTTAGAAAACAAGCCACCACTGGCAGCACATTTCAGTGAAACAGAATGGGTCACAAAACTTACTTGTGTGACATATTCAACCTGCTCAACAAACTCAGTCTGTCACTTCAGGGAAGTATGACAACTATGTTCAAGTTGGCAGATAAAATGACTACATTCAAAGCCAACTCTGTCGCCCAGACTGGAGTGCAGTGGCCGCTCCCGGCCACCGCAGCCTCCCTCGCCTGCTGGGCCCCGGCGATCCTTCCACCTCAGCCTTCCAAGTAGCCGGAATTACAGGCA
>NW_007247832.1:1658728-1677644 GCF_000164805.1 Carlito syrichta
GAACCCGCGGGCTCAGGCAATCCACTCACCTCAGCCTCCCAAAGGCGCGGGATTACAGACTGAGCCACCGAGCCCGGCGACATTGGGGTTTTTGACATGTTTCAGACATTAGGAGGGACTTTGAAAGAGACTGAGCCAGGGCCTTCTTTCTCCCAGCTGGGTGCATAATCACCTATCTCAGCTTTCAAGAATTTCAGCCTTACCTCCCAACCACAAAAGACCCCTGAACTTGGAAGGAATGGATCCGCGACCCATTTGTGAATAAGCCAGGTGAATTAACTTTGTCCATGCTAGAAGATCAACTGCTTGAGACTGCAAATGATGATGACCTTAAAAGTATGTTTGAGACAACTTCACATCTCCATGCGTTCTGGATTAAAGTTGAGGCGGAATATCCTGAGATTGTCACAAAAACACTGAAAAGCCTGCTTCCATTTCCAGCATCCTATCTTTGTGAAGCAGGGTTTTCTGCAGTGATAGCAACCGACACAAGATTACAGAGCAAACTGGACATAAGCAACACACTTTGGGTGTCTCTGTCTCCCATCACCCCCAGATGGGACCGTCTGGTTGCAGGAAAACAAGCTCAGGGCTCCCCCTGATTCTGCATGATGCTGAGTTGCATAATTATCTCATTGTTGTATATTACAATGTAATAATAATAGAAATAAAGTGTGCAATAAGTGTAATGCACTTTAAGCATCCCGAAGCCATTCCCCTCCCTGCCGTCGGTGGAAAAATTGTCTTCCATGAACTGGTCCCTGATGCCAAAAAGCTTTCATAGTCTCTGCTCCCACTACACCTCCAGCATTGCTTCCTAAAGGGAGACCCTGCCTAGGAGGTTGGTAGGAGAAGAGGCTCCCTGGGTTGAATATTCCACTGTGCCTGACGTCATTTACTCCTCACAACAGCCCTGAGAGGTAGGAAGAAGGGAAAACTGATATTCCTACTGGTTAGATAACTTCCCCAACTATTGATTGGTGAGTGTTGGATAGACACAAGTCCTGGACCTCTCGCTGCAAAGCGGTGTGCTTAACTGCCTGGCTATGGGACATGCTCATCTGCCTTTGGGATTTACGCCACCACCTTGGCCAACCCTTCAGTCCGCCATCTTTGTCAGATCCCCTCCCAGCCCTGCCACCCAGCCATCTTAGTAACCAGCGCCAACAGCTCTTGCAAGAGCAAGAAAGACTTTCCTTAGACAAGAGTGTCTCAACCTCAGCATTGTGGGCATTTGGGGCCAGATAACTTTTGTTGGCGGGGGGGGGCTGTCCTGTGCATTGTGGGATGTTTACTAGCGTCTCCAGTCTCTAACCACTAGATCAGTAGCACCCTCTAGTCCCATCGCAGCAAACAAAAATGTCCTCAGACATTGCCAAAGGCTGGGGGATAAGACCTGGCAAAATCGCTCTAGTTGAGAACCACGGCCCTGGGGTTCTCATTAGGACAGCTCTCTCTCTCTGCTTCTGAGCTAGAGTCCCTGAGAAATTCAGGTCTCTAATGCAAAGCCTGACCCCATGACAGCACTTGGAAACACTGCTTTTGCTGGAACAGGCACCTGACCAAGCAGGCTCCCTTTCGCCCTCTGTCTCGGTCCATTCCAGCAGCTCTCGCCAAGAACCATAGACTAGGAGGATCAGAAGCAAGAAAAATGTATTTTCTCATGGTCCTGGAGGCAGAAAGGCCAAGATAAGGGTTCATATCTGGTGAGGGCTCTCTTCTCAGTTGCAGACAGCTGTCTTCTTGCTGTTGTGTCCTCACACAGCAGAAAATGGGCGAGGGAGCTCTCTGAAGTTCCTCTTAAAAGGGCACCTATTCCACTCCCGAGGATTCCATCCTCATAACCAAATCACTTTCCGAAGACCCCCACCTCCTAATACCATCACCTTGGGGGTTAGGATTTCAACCATGAATGTGGGGGCACAAACATTCTGTTCATTGTGCCATCTCTGTACTGCGCGTTCCATGATGGACAGCCTCTTCCTGGGGAACTCAGATGGACTTCAGTAGAATTAGCTTAATCACTGATCAGCCTCCTTTTCTAGGGAGTGAGTCTCGAACTCTCCACACTTCCAACCTCATCAGCCTTCTTGCCCTCCCTTCCACCACTCCCGTCCTCCAGGAGGAAAATCCCCTCATCCTTCCTTACAGGACGTCCTGACCCCAGAGCCAACACTCCCAAATCCTATGCCATCCAAGGGTGACGATGAGGCTCAGGTCTCAACGGGATAAGAATGAACCCTCCACTGGAAGAGACTGTATCAGGACAAAGCCTGGCCCCCCCAAAAGTCCCAACCTGCAAGATTCAGGCAAATACCCCGGAAATGCCAGGCAGGGCACCTCCATGGGCAATTATGCAGGCTGTCTTTGGAGAGGGTGACTGGTGTGAGCAATCCATCATCGGCTGACGGTGGTGCTGGCCACTGACTTTCCGTGCCTAGACATTAACATTATTCTGAGTTTAGATTTTCCTAATTAAGAAAGGTTCCCACCAGCAACAGCAAAACCCCTCACCACCTCTTTCATTATCTCAGCCTTTCTTCCCCTTAATGACTATTGAGCTCCTGGCTGATTAAATTAGTTTTCTGAGGTCCTTTCTGAAATCTTGGGGGAAATTATCTAAAAATCATGAAATCAATTCCCTTACGCTGTTTTAATCCTTTATGCCTTAGGCTCAAAGAGGGATGGGCAGACAAGTGTAGGCCCTCTGAGAAGTGTGCAGCCCTGCCCTGCTTGCCAGCCTTCTAGGGCCTTTGTGGACCATCTGGGTCAATTTCCTTCCAAGTAAATGAAATGCAAATAAAAATTCCAGCAGTTTTTCAGCTGCCGGCTGCCCAGCTGATTAGCATGACAGAGGCTGGGAGATGAGGCCTGACCCGGTGCACTTCCTCTCATTAAGTTGTAACTGCACCGCGGCTGCATTCATGGTGTTTATTGACGCTGAAAGGCGTCTTTATCCAAAACTAGCTAAATTCACATTCAGAGTTTTTACTTGGGAGTCTGGCCTGCTCCAGCGTCCACATGAAAGTGAATCTATTGTTGCTGGCTCATGTGTCCTGCTGATTCTGAAACAATCTGGAGCCTTCCCAAAAATGTTTATTTCACAAGTTTGTATCCTCCATCCTCCGCTCCCAGACTCACCAGGCGCAGGGACCCTCGGCGCAGGAAGAGGTAGGACTGAGAGTGGGAGGAATTCCTAAAGTCAAGTTCTTGGGGTGCTGAGAAGCCAGGGCCTGGGAGAAGGCTTCCGGCTGGGAGAATTCCGGCTGGGGCGAGGGATTCGAGATCTGCGGGTTCCGTGGAAACTGCCTCGGCTCTTGGGGCTCTGGCCCGGCTTCTTTACCTGGGTGCTGGTTTCTCCGAGCCCTCTGGCCAGACATGCAGCCCCATCCGCGGTCTTTCCGCCTGGATCGCCTCTCCTTGCTCTCTCTTCTTTTATAAAAGCTTCTGAAGGGCAGTTTCCCTCTATCGGTAGCCATTAACCACATATGAAAACGTCGCATGACAGTAACCCTGATTTACAGTTGGGGGATTTACTGTTTTATGGCTTTGCACTGGGCCCTGTTTGCAGGCCAGGAATGATTTGCTCGTTGTTGTCCCGGGACTCTGTGGCCCTCCCCACAGGAGACAAGAGGTATTTATTTATCTTTGGACATTGAGAAAGGAGATGAAATCCAAGATGGGGGGAGGGGAGTCCTTATGATTTGTGATTCCCTAGCCCCAAATGAAACATAGTGATCAAAACTCAATCTCAGCCGGGCTCCGTGGCTCAGCCTGAAATCCCGCGCCTTTGGGAGGCTGAGGTGAGTGGATTGCCTGAGCCCGCGGGTTCGAGACCCGCCTGGGCAGCGAGACCTCATCTCTACAATAAATCAAAAAATCAGCCGGGCATGGTAGTGCATGCCTGTAATTCCGGCTACTTAGAAGGCTGAGGTGGAAGGATCGCCGGAGCCCAGCAGGTCGAGGCTCCGGTGCCAGGAGCGGCCACTGCACTCCAGTCTGGGCGACAGAGTGAGACTCCAACTCAAAAAAAAAAAACAACCAAAAAACCCCAATCTCTCTGATCTATTTGGGATGACTACTGGGAAAAGAGCTTTGAAATCAAGCTGGATGAATAAATTTAGCTGATCAGTGACTTTTTCTAAACAAGTAAAGCCTGATGCTTTTTACAGATCCTGGTTAGCCTTTAGCCAACCAGTGTGCATGGATTTGAATGCGGTGAAAGTGTTACTATCCTTCAAAACCCACACCCCTCAGAAGTCAGGAGACATTTGTTAAACAAACAAGGAGACAGTGGTAGTGCTGTTACAATGCTTTCCCGGTCTACAAAATGATCTTAGCCTTTTGCCCACAGGGTCTGTGTTAAGGATAATAACATTTAGCATTTATTTATTTATTCATTTATTTTTGAGTTGGAGTCTCACTCTGTGGCCCAGGCTGGAGTGCAGTGGGCACCATCATGGCTACCACAGCCTCGACCTGCTGGGTCCAGGTGATCCTTCCACCTCAGCCTTCGAAGTAGCTGGAACTACAGGTGCACACCACCACACCCTGCTATTTTTTTTTTTCAATTGTAAAGACAAGGTTTCACCAAATTACCCAGGATGGTCTCAAATTCCTGGGCTCAGGTATTCCTCTTGCCTCCACCTCCCAAAGTACTGGGATTACAGGCATGAGCCACCACGTCCGGCCTGCGTTATTTTTAATTAAAATCATTTTCTACACTGGGTTTTCTTTAAGGGTTGGTTTCTTCTCAAGGCCTAAGTCAGCAGGTTGGTCACTTTGTGGATTGGCTCAGATTTTCCTGGCTGTTGATGAAAACATTTTGTTTCCTCTCTGGCTAGCCAACAAGAGGGGTTGGGTAGACCAAGGACTGAGAGTGACTGACCACCCAGACCAAGGATTGCCAGCTTTGTTCAGTGTGCTTAGCCACAAGTGGCCAGCATGCCCCAGAAGTCTTGCAGCTGCATACACAGGAGCAAAAGAGAGCATCAAGGCGTGGCCTCAGTAGGAGACGATGGTTAGCCTGAGGCAACCAGGCCACAATTATGTCTGCCCAGTCAGGAAGCACAAAGTATGGTCGTTAACAGAAAGGGTAAATGCCCTCAATGCTTCTCTCCGTTTCCACAGGACCCTAGGGTCTGAGAGGCCAGCCACCGTCTCCTCTCTTCCGAGTGGTTGCAGAAATTATGATGGGGATGGATAACCCATGTGAGCCTGCCTGGCTGACTTTCTGAGTGTACACTGCCTTCCGGAAACTAGCTAATACCCAAACATAAAAGGTGCCCTTTTATCGCGATACCATCTTACAATGAGTTATCATCCTTACACCTCACAGGAACCCTGAAAGTTATACACAGAGAGCTCCATTTCACAGATCAGGAAACTGAAGCTCAGAGAGTTGCCCAAGGCCACAGAGCTGGGGTTGGAAGCAGGTCTAACTGACCCCGTAACCCATACTCTTCCCAATACACCTTACGTCTTCTCCACCGGTGTGACATTCTCCATTTCCAGTTCAAACGTGGGGGCGATTATGTCCCTCAGAGAAACAAACCCACAGACAGGACTTTCAGCCACTCTATGGGCATATCTCTTCCATGCTGCCTGCCACAGGTTGTTTGTGCTGCCTGACAATTATGTCTGCCCCGCCAGGAAGCACAAAGTGTGGTCGTTAACAGAAAGGGTAAATGCCCTCAATGCTTCTCTCCGTTTCCACAGATACTGCCGCACCCGCTGGGGCCGCGTGTTCTGAACTGAGGCTTCAGGGCTACACTCAAAGCAGGCCTTGGCTTTTCTGACTTTCCCTGCAAGCCAGGCTCTCCCAGAGCTGGCCAGGCCTCTGCTCTGCTACGTCCTGTCCTCCCCGCACTATGAAAACCTGGGGGAAGGCCAGGTGTGGTGGCTCACACTTATAATGCCAGCACTTTGGGAGACCAAGGATTGTTTGAGCCCAGGAGTTCAAGACCAGGCTGGGCAACACAATGAGACCCTGTCTCTACAAGAAATTTTTAAAAACTATCCAGATGTGGTGGTGTATACCTATAGTGCCAGCTACTCAAGAGGCTGACGTGGAAGGATCGCCTGAGCCCAGGAGGTCGAGGCTACAGTGAGCTGTGATTGTGCCACTGCACTCCAGCTTGGGTGACAGAGTGAGACCCTGACTCAAACTAAAATAAAAAAAGAAAATCTAAGAAAGATGATCATCAAGCAACCCAGGTTGACTCTGAAGTGGCCACTGTTTCCACAGTGGATCAGCGGGAGACCTCACTTGCCATGTCCTTGAAGATGAGAATCGAATTTGCCCTGCTTTTAACCATTTAAAAAGTAGCATATTACATAATAAAACCAGTATACTGACCGACTGACAGTATGCCAGACACCGTATTAAATACGTTACGACTGTCTTGATTATTAAACAATAGAGGATGTCATTACTAGACCCAGTGTCCACTGGCCACAGTCTACATTGCTCTTCAAAGTCCATGGACCCAAAGTATCAGCATTAACTAGGAGTTTGTTAAAAAAGTAGAGATTGGCCGGGTGTGATATCTTGTACCTGTAATCCTAGCACTTTGGGAAGCCAGGAGAATTGCTTGAGCCCTAGAGTTTGAGACCAGCCTGGGCAACATAGCAAGACCTCACCTCTACAAAAAAAAAAAAAAAAAAAAAAGCTGGGCATGGTGGTACACACCTGTAGTCCCAGCTATTCAGGAGGCTGAGGCAGGAAGATCACTTGAGCCTCGGAACTTGAGGCTGCAGAGTCATGATCATGCTGCTGCATTCCACGATGGGTAACAGAGTGAGACTCTGACTCGAAAGAAAGAAGGAAAGAAGGAAGGAAGGAAAGAAAAATGGAATATTAGGCCCCACTTCAGTCCTACTAAATTTCAACCTGCATTATCATAAGATTCCTAGGTGGCTTTATGTACTTTATGTACATTAAAGTGCAAGGAGCACTGGTGTAGGGCTCTCCTTGAGTCTGGGATAGGCCGGGCTCAGTGGCTCAGCCTGTAATCCTAGCACTTTGGGAGGCCGAGGCCTGAGCCCACGGGTTCGTGACCCGCCCAGGCAACTTGGCAAGACCTCGTCTCTACAATAAATCAAAAATTAGCCAGGCATGGTAGTGCACGCCTGTAGTTTCCGCTACTTGGAAGGCTGAAGCAGAAGGATCGCCAGAGCCCAGCAGGTCAAGGCTGCGGTGGCCGGGAGCATGCCACTGCACCCCAATCTGGGTGACAGAGTGAGACTCCAACTAAAAAAAAAAACCACTGGGGCCAAGGAGCACTTTGGACCAGGTCAACAAGATAATCTCCAGGCTTAGGTGGAGAAGCCTAGATATGTCTCTTAGCAGTTAGGGGCCGAGCAAGCCAGATAATGCCTAGGAACATGCAGCCTCGCTCTTTAAATAATCATCAAAAAGGTGTCTTTCCTCCAGCTTCGATGGTTCTTCCGTCATCAGTGTCTACTGGATTTGGCACTGACTCTGCATACCTTGTAAAGTGGCAACGATCGGAAAGAACACGGTTTCTGGGCTAATAAATCCCCCAGGGTGTTTCTTCCATTCTCACTTCACTGGGCCAGTGGGGATTCCCTTTCAAGCTGGGTCAGAGACTTCTGGGAGATATCTTTTTAGTGAAAATAATCATATAAAATGAATGCACTGTAATCAAATAAGTAAACCCCCAAAGATGTGTTTCTTCGGGAGGACTAGCAGGAAAGTAGATCTTTACACACAGACCTTGTTCACACTCCACCAAACAGTCAAGAAGTATAATCTTCTCCAACTAAGTTATTAAAATGTAACTTGATGGAGAGGTGAGGAAAAGACTGCCTCCTGACACTTGTAGGCCATGTGAAAAGTATTTTCAGAGCAAAGGTGGATGTGAACATTCAAGGGGATGATGATTTATTCTTCCATAAAACATGTAAAGACCCTAATTTCACCATTTTGCTTAAATCCCATGAGAAAACTTCCCCATCTCTGTTTCATTCTCCCCACGCCTACTCGGTAGCTCATGGCCACTGGAAATTCCCCAATACAGCAAAACTCCAAACTTATCCTTCTAAGAAGTATTTAGAGTACAAAATACACTCTCTCCTCTCTTTCCTCACCCCATCCAAAATCCTGTTCAGCCCCATGTAAATCTCGGTTAAGAGCTGAGAAGAAATCAGGCTCACTAAACTAATTCACTCTAAGATGTGAATGATTGATAGCCCCATAAAAATCTCTTAGCTATTTGCATTTTAAAAGAGGATTTTATGTGTCCTACTGAATCTCGGTTTGCATGCATTTCAAGCTTGGGAAGGAGAGATTTTTGTTTGGTTTTGTTTAGCTTACTGCAACTTGGATCCTGTCCTATAAAAGGTCAGATCTTTTTACCATTTATAACCAGCTCATTGGTCGAGTTAAAACCATCAGGCCTGCGTTATTATTTTCATGGTCACTTGCCTAATACTATACTGCACCCTGCCTTGGATAAAGCTCCTTGATGGGACAGACAAGTTCCTGCATTTGATCCCTGAAAGTCTAGAGTCAGACGGAGAGAGGCCTGGGTCCATCTTGCCTAACAGACAGAAAGCCCCCAGATAACCAGTTCGGCTGCGTTTAGGCCACTTCTTGGGTGACATTTAGCAAGATGAGAAATGAAACAAAGTCTGGTTTTTATAATAATCCTTTACTCTCTGCCTTTTACGTCCTCAAAGATTTTGTTCTAACTCGGAAACTCCTTAAACTGCAGATTGATTTCCACATTCAGGACTCTGGGCTGTGAGCACAGGGTATAAGAAGGATCCCCAGATGAGTTCCACAGTGAAAACTCTGGAGAGTTTTAGCATCTGGAGAGTTTTATCATCATTACCATTCTGTTTACTGAATGTTGACTAACCGAGAAGCGCTAAATTAGTGTCCAATCTTTACAACAATCCCTGTTGAGGAAAAACTATTCTCCCCATTTTACGGATAAGAAAAGTGAGACTCAGAGAAGTTAAGCAAGTCACCCCAGGTAGCACAACTAGGAAAGCAGAGCCGAGGTTCAAATCCAAATCCATTTAATGCCCAAGTCCCAACTCCTCATGACTACGTTGTAGTATGTGTAGTGACAGGAATATTATTATCTTAGGCAGGCCAAGACAACTTCTCCATAACAGTGAACACAGTGCCTAGAGCCCTCGGTGCTTTTAAGGGTCCCAGAAGTAACTTAATTCCTTTAAAATCAGAAGAAAAAAAATTAACTTTTAGGTCAAAGAAAAGGTTTTAATATATATCAACATGTTCATTTTTATACCAACACAATCATAAAACTTCTTTTTAAATTGGAGTCTCACTCCGTCGCCCAGGCAGGAGCCCTGTGGCACGCTCACAGTTACCCCAGCGTCCACCTGCTAGGCTCCAGTGATCCTTCCACCTCAGTCTTCCAAGTAGCCAGAACTACAGGTGCACGCCACCATACCCCAATAATTTTTTATTTATTATAGAGACAAGGTCTCGCCAAGTTGCCCAGGCTAGTCTCGAACCTGCAGACTCAGGCAATTCACTCACCTTGGCCTCCCAAAGTGCTGGGATTACAGGCCAAGGCACTAAGCCCAGCCATAAAATGTAATTTAAAAATATTTTTATGGGCCTGGCGCGGTGGCTTAAGCCTATAGTCTCAGCACTTTGGGAGGCCGAGGTGAGAGGATTGCCTGAGCCCATGGATTTGAGACCAGCCTGGGCGACTTGGCGAGATCTCATCTCTACAATAAATAAAAACATTAGCCAGGTGTGGTGGCGCGTGCTGTAGTTCCAGCTACTTGGAAGGCTGAGGTGGAAGGATCGCCGGAGTCCAGCGGATTGGTCTGGGCGACAGAGTGAGACTCCAACTCAAAAAAAAAAAGAATTTTATGGAGGAAGGATCCCAAAGGCAAAAGTGCCTAAGGCCTGTGAAAGTGATAACACAGCCCTACTTAGGGGTGACCTTCCCCACCAGTTCCTGCCACTCTGCTGCCTGTATCACTGCCAACCTGGCAAACAGTCATGGAAGAGAGATGCTATCATTTTTCATGTCTGAGAGTAGCAGATGAACAGAGAAGTTAAGTGCACTGATCGGTGGCATCCTGAGAGATGGAACCAATAGGATACATACATATAGACAGGGGATGCCAAAAAAAGTCTACACACATTTTACATCTGACATTCACTCAAAAGATGGCGTTCATCGAATGAATGCTAGCGTCACCATGTGACAGGCAGGACAAAGAAAATGGTGGAAGCATAGTTGAACAAATGTCACACTACACATTGCTACTGTAATTCAATTCAACTTCAAAAAGTAATACATAGGTAACATCTCAAGAGGTGTATTCACATTTTGGCACCCCCCCATATCTCTATCTCTGTCTCTATCTATCTATATCTGTATCTAAATCTATGAGGAGACTTCTATGGAAATTAGCCCCCAGCATGAAGGTCAAGAAGTCCTACCTCTGCTCTCTGTAACATGGAGACCCAGGAAAGCTAGTGGTGTAATTCAGTTCAAGGCCAAAGCTCTGAGGACTGGGAGGACCACTGGCGTAAGTCCAGGCATCCTAAAGGTCCGAGAACCAAGAACACTAATCTCTGAAAGTAGGAAAAGATGAATGTTCCAGTCCAAGGAGAGAAAGTGAATTCCCCCTTCCTCCATTAAGGGATTTTTCATGCAAATAATAACTCTGGCCTGGATCAAGTTAACCTGAGCCTAAGTCATTGATCATTTGTTGCTTTCTGTAGCCTAGAGAGTACTGCTCAGTTAAAATGGCAACGTTCGGTGTTACATAATACAAGATGGAAAAAGAAGTGTGATGCCTCCAGGCTGGTTCACTAACACTCGGAGTCACAGTAACATGCTTATTCAAGGACATCACACTGGCCCTAAAGGCTTCATTTTCTTTCACTAAGACCTTTTCCTTCTAGCTTTTAACTTGTTTAAGTTATCTAGAGACACAATTTAATAATAAATATATTTCTACAAGGCTAAAAACATATCCTGTGTCTCTCCTCCCCATTTCCTCTTCTTCAAAGTAATCAATTTTCATTCTTTTAGATATATATATATCTCTCTCTTTTTTTTTTTTTTTTTTTTGAGTTGGAGTCTCACTCTGTCTCCCAGACTGGAGTGCTGTGGCACGCTCACAACCACCGCAACTTTGACCTGCTGGGCTCAGGCAATCCTTCCACCTCAGCTTTCCAAGTAGCTGGAACAACAGGTGTACACTACCACGCCTGGCTAATTTTTTGATTTATGGTAGAGACGAGGTCTCACCAATTTGCCTGGGTGGGTCTCGAACCCGCGGGCTCAGGCAATCCACTCACCTCAGCCACCAAGCCCGGCCTATTTTTTATGTTTATTTATGTCTCTAAATAACAGGTTCATATGATTACTTGATTTTCCAGTTTTAGTCCTTATCAATTGACCTGCCATTTGAGTAGATAAAGATTTAGCTCTCTTTCCTTTTATTCTCTCAATATCGTTTTTTAAAACACAGGTCTCGGCCAGGTGCAGTGGCTCATGCCTGTAGCCTCGGTACTTTGGGAGTCCAAGGGGAGGATCACTTGAGCCCAGGAGTTCAAGACCAGCGTGGACAGCACAGTGAGTCCTTGTCTCTACAAAAAAGTTTTTTAAAAAATTAGCCAGGCTGGGCTCAGTGGCTCAGCCTGTAATCCCAGCACTTTGGGAGACCAAGGCGAGTGGATTGCCTGAGCCCACAGGTTCGAGATCCGCCCGGGCAACTTGGCGAGACCTTGTCTCTACAATAAATAAAAAATTAGCCGGGTGTGGTAGCACACGCCTATAGTTCCGGCTACTTGGAAGGCTGAGACAGAAGGATCGCTGGAGCCCAGCAGGTCGAGATTGCGGTGGCTGGGAGCATGCCACTACACTCCAGTCTGGGTGACAAAGTGAGACTCCAACTCAAAAAACAAAGACAAAGCTGGGCAAAATTGTCAAAAACGGGATGCTGGAACTCAATTCAAGTCACATAAAACTTAGGAGATATTCATTTTAAGAAAACAACAAACTATTAAACCTTGGAGTCTGTGGCATTTTCACCTGCTGTTGGTCCCATCTACCACCCAGCTTCCTGTCCCGCCCACCTCTGGCTGGTAGTTCTAGGGCAGGAGAGCTATGAAAACCAGCAGCCCCACCAGCAAGCTGCCTTGATTAGAAAAAACTCCATGCCCAGAGCACTGTCAGAAGCAGCAGCGATCCCAGTTTCAAGCAATTGGACAAGGCCAACAACACAGCCAGCCTGGGGTTGGGACGAAAAACAGACTGTCAGACTAGTCAGAGATATTCATGGAAGATAACGGCACTGGCAATCTCTCATATATCCCTGGCAGTCTGAAAAAGCTGCACAGGTTTGCAAGGTTGTGCACATGCTCAGGAAAGACCAGAGAGGGCCCTAGCTATCCATCCATCCCTGGCTGAATGTGAACCTTTGCACACAGAGAGACAAAGAGGCTGCACGTGGGAGATGGTGAAAAGCAAAACTGGGAAGGCTTGTAAATAACCCAAATTTTGAGTTCCCCAACCCCATACAGATCTATCAGCAAAGAACAGAATTCTTACTGTCTTAAGGTGTTTGAGAACAAATTCTGATAAATCATTGGGCCTTCTCTGACACAGGGATGGCCTCTAGGAAGCCTAGATTAAAAATACAAATAAGAATTTAAATGAAGTTGACCAGAGACATTAACACCTGCACACTGCAAGGGAAATAAACTCCTTAAAATTAGACTAAGCAAGCCACCAAACAAAAACTCAGCAACCGCAACAACCCTAGGTGTAAGGAGAGGTGGAATCTGAATCTAGATTTGCTATAAAATATCATCTGAAATATCTAATTTCCAACAAAAAAGTTAAGATATACAAATTAACAGGAAAATGAGACCCATATGTAAAGAGGAAAAAAACAGTCAATATAAACTACCTCTGAGGAGGTTCAAATATTCTCTTTTTTTTTTTAGAGTTGGAGTCTCACTCTGTCGCCCAGACTGGAGTGCAGTGGCACCGTCCCGGCTACCACAACCTAGACCTGCTGGGCTCCGGCGATCCTTCTGCCTCAGCCTTCCAAGTAGCTGGAACTACAGGTATGTACTACCACACCCGGCTAATTTTTAAAATTTATTGTAGAGACGAGGTCTCGCCAAGTTGCCCGGGCGGGTCTCGAACCCACAGGCTCAGGCAATCCACTCACCTCGGTCTCCCAAAGTGCTGGGATTACAGGCTGAGCCACTGAGCCTGGCCCAAATATTCTTAAGTTTAGAGCTTAAGAAAGACTTCAAAGTAGTTATTATACATATGTTCAAAGAACTAAAGGAGGTCAGGTATGGTGGCCCCTGCCTATAAACCCAACACTTTGGGAAGCTAAGGGGGGAGGATTGCTTGAAACCAGGAGTTCAAGACCAGCCTGGGAAACATAGTGAGGCACAATCTCTTAAAAAACAACAAGAACAACAACAACAACCTAGTAATGCTTGGTGGTGCGTGACTGTAGTTCCAGCTATTCGAGAGACTGAGGTGGGAGGATCTACTGAGCCTGAGAGTCTGAGGTTGCAGTGAGCCATGGTTGTACCACTGCACTCCAACCCGGGTGATAGAGTGAGACTGTGACTCAAAAAAAGAAGAAGAATTAAGGGAAAGTGTGATGATAATAACTCATCAAAGAGAGAATAAGAGTATCAATATAGAGCTAGAACCTTTTTTAAAAAAAGGAAAATCTGCAGTTGAAAAGTACAATAACTGAAAATGGAAAACAAATGCCTCAGAAATAAATCTGAGATGGCAGAAGAAGGAAGCAGTGAACTTAAAGATAGAACAAGATAAACTGAAAAACATTAAGCAAAATGAACGGAAGGATGGGCATGGTATCTCACGCCTATAATCCCAGAACTCTGGGAGGTTTGAGGCAAGGGGATTGCCTGAGCCTAGGAGTTCGATCAACCTGGCAACATGGAGAGACCTCTCTACAATAAATCAAAAAATCAACCAAGCATGGTGGTACATGTTTGTAGTACCAGCTACTTGAATGGCAAAAGGATCACCTGAGCCCAGGAGGTCAAGACTGCAGTAGCTGTGATTATGCCACTGCACTCCAGCCTGGGTGACAGAATGAGACTCCAACTCAAAAAGAGAAATGAACAGAGCCTCAGATACTTGGGAGGGTACCATCAAACACAACAACAGTTTTAGAGAGTCCCAAAAGGAGAGAATAAAGAGAAAGAAGGAAAAAAGTTTTTGAAGAAGTGATGGCTAAAAACTCTCTAAATTTGTTGAAAAACATCAATCTATACATTCAAGAAGCTTAATGAATGTTATTATGATGTATAAGCTGTACTCAGAGCTATCATGTAGTAGACCATAATTACTTTTGCTTTCTGCACAACTTGTATTTCCTTGGTGTTAGGAATATTCGTTTTTTTCATTTGCCTAAAATTTTCTATGTGCTTCTTATTAATTCCACCCCAAACTGCCCATTCCTTGTTTAACTCTTCTCAAGATGTTTAGCTGCCTGAATGGCTTACAAATGTCATCTTGAAAACCTCTGCTCGATACGCTCTGTACCAATATGGAGTGGCTTCTCCACAGGCCTGATGCATATCTGTTCTCCTGGGGTCTCTTTTTCTTCGTCATTTCCCTGAGGCATCCCCCTTTTTCTTATGTTCTGTTCCTGTATCCCATAATGTTCATTTTACTTGGCTTACTCTCTTGTATTGGTGAAGCACATTGCCCAGGAAGGGTGAAATAAGAGGAAAAATTTCAAGACCTGGAATATCTGAAAGTGTCTTCATCCTGCCCTTACCCTTGACTGAGAGTTTGTGTATAGAATTCTAGAGTAGAGACTGAGAAGCTGATTGGAATCTCTGAGCAGAGGGTTGAAGGTTGTCAAGTCTAAGCTTCCTGTGTTGGGTAGTTTTGTGGCAGGGCCTCCAATGTCAGGATCTTTAGGTCTTTTGCACTGTTCGGATTCCCTAAAGAACATTCTTCAAATATTCTGCTGGAAGGTTAGTTCCTGGCTACAAGTATTCTGACACTTTATCTCTGTGTGTTCAGTATAGCACCCACGACTTTGGGTGGACCTGTGGCCCACAGTCCATACCTGCCCAGATAGTAGGCCTTTGGCCTCTGTCAGGATTAGAAGGGGAAGTCCCTGACTCGCGGATGACAGAGAGATCAAGAGCTTTGCAAACAGGCTTCAGCAAATCCTTCTTAGTTCAGCTTACCCTCACTTATGGGGATATCTGGTGTCCCCAGTTCCTGAGATTTGGGGATTCGACATCAGGTGGGCTGTTTCTTGGCTTCCCCCATTAGCAGCTTGTGATTCCGTTTTCTTCACTTGCTAAGTCAGTTCTGGCTAAATCCTCATTTCTAACTCCCCAAATTTTGTCACTTCACCTCCTCTCCCATACTCCTCATCCTTACAGTGTTATACATTTAAAAATCCTTTGTTGTGTTCTTAGAGGAGTTTTGGACAGGATTTGCTGAAATTAGAGTTAATGTTCAGTCAATTTTATTTTTCAAAGCATCTGAATGGTAACCCCAAGTTAAAATAAAGCAAGTCACTCAGATATGTAAACAAAGTATCACCTTCTAGAACCTATCAGGGCTTTATGAGCATAGTCACCATCTTTGGGGCGTTCAGCTAAAACAAACTATGGAGAAATGCAGAAAATCTGAACGATACATAATATAAATCTGAACAACCAGAGGGTTTGAGAACAAGACTAAAATAAGTAAGATCCTTTAGAACACCAACAGGAGCTTGAAGAAGTTTTTAGTCTGTTATAGGCAAGAGGTTGTTAGGGGTGGAGAGTGGGATATGAAGACATGACACTTACTAGCTTGGAAATACCACTTTAATTTTTTCTTGTTTAATTTTCAGCATCTGTAAAATGGGAGTGCTAATAGACCCCCCAAGAGAAAGGGTCGGTCCTCTTGCTATGAGGGTTCAGTGAGAAAATGCATCTGAAAGACCTGTCATGGCGGTCTCGAGGGCCTCTAAAGTTCCTTCCAACCCTATGAGTCTATGACTTCATAAAAGAATTTTAATGCAGCATGGAGAATTAGACGAGATGATGAAAACATCCTTTTAAAAAACTGTCAAGTCAATAGAGTATCCTTCTTAGACAATTTGAGGGATCTTTTTCTCCCCTGAATGTGGGGTAATAGGATACATAATTATGTGAACATAGACATACTATTTCAACACATCATTCAAGGTCATAACTAAAATTTGGGAAACTAAAACACTAAACTCAGAATTTATCATTCTTTTTTTTTTTTCTTTTGAGTTGGAGTCTCACTCTGTCGCCCAGACCAGAGTACAGTGGCCGATCCCGGCCACCGCAGCCTCGACCTGCTGGGCTCCGGTGATCCTTCCGCCTCAGCCTTCCGAGTAGCCGGAATTACAGGCATGCGCTACTACACCTGGCTGATTTTTTGATTTATTGTAGAGATGAGGTCTCGCTGCCCAGGCGGGTCTCGAACCCGCGGGTTCAGGCAATCCACTCACCTCAGCCTCCCAAGGCGCGGGATTACAGGCTGAGCCACTGAGCCCGGCAGAATTTATCATTCTTTAAACTTATTTTCAGGACCACAATGAAGAATGTCCCTTTCATCACCATCAGAGTCTTCTTCAAATGTTCTAAATATAAATAAAGATTAATTTGGAGCTGAGCTCGATGACTCAGCCTTTAATCCCAGCACTTTGGGAGGCCTAGGCAAGTGGATTGCCTGAACCTGCGGGTTCGAGACCAGCCCTGACAACTGGCGAGACTTCATCTCTATAATAAAAAAAAAAAAATTAGCCAGGCATGGTAGCGCGCACCTGTTGTTTCGGCTACATGGAAGGCTGAGGTGGAAGGATCACTGGATCCCAGCAGGTCAATGCTAGAGAGGCCGTGAGTGTGCCACTGCAGAATGATACTCCAACTCAAAAATAAAAATATTAATTTGGGGAGAATTCACATTTTAGCAATATCAAGTCTTCTAGCCTTAACAAGGTATATCTCTCCACTCATTTAGATAGTTTTAGATAGTTTTGTCAGATTTATTCCTAAGTATTTCATATATTTTTATCCTATTGTAAAAGGTGTAATTTTAAAAATTTTGATTTTTAACTATTCATTGATACTATATAGAAATAGAATTGATTTTGTATATTGATCTTATATGCTGCAAGCATGTAAACACATTCATTATTTCTAGTAGTTTGCATATTCCATCAGATTTTCTACGGAGATGATCAAATCATCTATGAAAAGACAATTTTATTGCTTCCTTTATAATCTGGAAGGCAGCTGGGCACAGTGGCTCATGCCTATAATCCCAGCATTTTGGGAGGCCGAGCTGAGAGGATTGCCTGAGCCCACAGGTTCGAGACCAGCCTGGGCAACTTGGTGAGACCTCATCTCTACAATAAATTTTAAAAAATTAGCCAGGTATGGTGGCGCATGCCTATAGTTCCAGCTACTTGAAAGGCTGAGGCAGAAGGATCGCTTGAGCCCAGTAGGTCAAGGCTGCGGTGGCCATCAGCATGCCACTGTACTGCAGTCTAGGGGACAGAGTGAGACTCCAATTTAAAAAAAAAATACACATATATAATCTGGATGCCTTTTGTCTCTTTTATCTGCCTTATTGCATTGGCTAAAACCTCCAGTAAAATGTTGAGTAAAAGTGATGAGAGCAGACATTCCCAGTTTTGTTCCTGATCTTAGAAGAAAGCATTCAGTCTTTCATTATTAAGTATTACAAGGCCTATGGAATTTACGCAGATGCCCTTCTGTGGCTGAGGAAGTTCCCTGCTATTACTGGTTTGCTGAGGGTTTGTTTATGATTTTGTTTTGTTTTTTAATTGAAAAGGGAAATTTATCACATGCTTCTTTTGCACCATTGCAAGGATCATGTAGCTTTTCTTAAGTTTGTTAGTATAGTAAGGTACGTTGATTGATTTTCATATGTGAAATCAACTTTGCATTCTTGAGCTAACCCACACTGATTAAAATGTATTATCCTTTTGATGTCTAGTTGAATTCAATTTGTTAAAGTATATATAAAGATTGCTTGTATATATGTTCATTTCATTTTCTCTTTTTGTAATGTCTTTGTCTGGTTTGGGTATCTGTATTTGATATACAGTAACATAGCTTCACAGAATGTGTTGAGAAGAATTTTCTTCTCTTCAGCTTCTTGGAAGAGTGGTATAGAATTGGTAATATTTTTTTTCCTTAATGTAAAGTAGAATTTACCAGTGAAGTCATCTGGACCTGGAGTTTTCTTCGGAGGAAGATTTTAAACTAGAAACCCAATGACTTTAATAGATATAGATTTATTCAGGTCATCTGTTTCCTATTGAATTTTGGCAGTTTGTATCTTTCCAGAGACTTGACAACATCTAATTTGTTAAATTTATAGACTTGTGTTTTCATAATATGCCTTTCTTATCTTTTTAGTATTTGTAGAATCTGTAGTTGCTGTCACCTATCTCATTTCTAATGTTGTAACTTAGTGTGATTTTATTACAATAAAATTTAATTTTTATTATTTTACATCTTTTACAATTTTATTTTATTATTTTAACATTTTATTTATTTTAAAATTGTAGCTTGTGTCTTCTCTTTTTTTCCTAATCAATCTGGCAAATTTATTGATTTTACTGATCTTGAAAAAAGCCAGCTAGGTGTGGTGGCTCACACCTGTAATTCCAACTCTTTGGGAGGTGGGGGCAAGAGGATTGCCTTGAGTCTAGGGGTCTGAGACCAGCCTGTGCAACTTGGCGCGATACCATCTCTATCATAAAACAAAAAAATTAGCTGGGCATGGTGGCGCATGCCGGTAGTTCCAGCTACTTGGAAGTCTGAGGTGGAAGGATCGCCTGAGCCCAGCAGGTCGAGGCTGCAGTGGCC